>NW_026028878.1:13301-23946 GCF_019186545.1 Solanum stenotomum | reverse complement strand
AAATAATTAATAACAGAACAGAGAAAATAATGGAACAAAAGAATTCAAAAAAGGTAAACAAGATTTTAAATACAAATCAATTACGTTTTGAAAAGAGCATAAATAGTCATCTTTCCGTCGAGCGTTTTTTTTCTTTCTTTTTAAGAACATAAAAAAAAAAATTAAATAATTTAGTTTGTCTTCCGAATCATTCATCCGATAACTTTCAAAGCTTCTTCAAGTTGAATACGACGTATTTTTGAAACAAAATTTTTCAAAATTGACAACTATAAATTTGTCACATCCAGTGAATAATCGAAAAACAATCAGGTATTTTTTTTCAATTTTTTTATTTGTTTGAATGAGATATTCGTATATGTCGAGTACAAGAGTGTTATTTTTTTTCCTGATTGAATCAGTGAAATCTTTGTATGCATTGGGATTTATAGCTTTTTTCGGATGTTTTGTATCCAAATTATGATGTATAACGAATGAAATTGTATTTTTTAGTTTAGTAGCTGCTTTTTCTGTTTGAATGCATACAATAATTTGTATCCCATTAAGTTAATGTAACTAATAGATCATGAACTATATGTTGAATACAACAATTTATGAATACAAAAGTGAGATTGAATATAAAGTTGTGAATACAAAAGAAATACTCTCTTCATTTGAAATACAAAGTGACTTTGAAAGGTAAATACAAACTAATGGATCATGAACTATATGTTGAATACAACAATATATGAATACAAAAGTGAGATGAAAATACAAAGTTATAAACACAAAGTGAGATTGAATATAAAGTTGTGAATACAAAAGAAATTAAATACTCTCTTCATTTGAAATACAAAGTGACTTTGAAAGGTAAAGTAGGCACATAAAATACAAAACTTGTTGGTATATAATTAGGTTGAATACAAAACAAAAGAGAAATACAAACTTGTTCACATATAAATTGAGATTGAATACAGAATGAATATCCAATAAAATACAAAATTGTTAGCATACAGTTAGGATGAATACAAATTAAGAAGGAAATACAACATGTTGGTATACTAATTGAGATTGAAATACAATGTAAAAACAAAAAATGTAAAACTTGTTGATATATAGATAGAATGAATACACAAATAAACTGTTGATTCAGACATTGTAGACAGACAGATGCTTTCCCCAAAACTAAAACCCTAAAAGCAAATATAAATGTATTAAAAATCAAACAAAATAAACATATGAATGAATTTGTAGATTCTAATAAATTTGAAATATTAAAACGAAATAAAAAAAAATTGTTTAATCTACTAAAAATCTAAAATACATAAATTTTACATGAATATGTAAACAAACTTGCATAAAAATCAAAAATATTAACGGAAAATTCATAATATGTACAATGCGAAATATAAATCATAAACGGTGATATTGAAAACAAATCAAAAGAAATCTAAATAACTAATTGAAATACATAAATATTAGATGAATATGTAAACAAACTTGCATAAAAATTAAAAAAATTGACTGAAAATTCGTAATATGTACAATGCGAAATATTAATCATAAACGGTGATATTGAAAACAAATCAAAAGAAATCTAAATAACTAATCGAAATGGATAATGGAAATTACCTTGCCAACCGAGAAATCTGCTTGAATTAATAAAGAGATTTCGTTTAACAATAAAGAAAAATTCTTGATGAACAACAATTTAGCACCTTGAAGAAAGATAAACTTGAAACGTGAAAGGTGGAAAAGAAACATGAAAGTTGGGGAAGAAACGCGAATGGTGATGAAAAAAGGTTAATGGTATTGGTTTAATTTTTTTTCACTTTAAACGGTTGTTTGCATATAATTTGATCCAATATAGGACTGTTTCCATAAATAAAATTAATTTAAAATGCTAAAATCTAAATACATATTATTTTATAAAAATATTGTCATTCTGTCATTTTAAATAAATATTTTAAAGTGTTGTTATTTTGACTAATTATGTTAGGTATTATGACTTAATTGCTAATTTTCCCTATTTTGTTTTCACATACTCTTGCTTCTCTCATGAGCGGTATATATTGTTGTATAAACTTGGACACCAAGTGTGATACATGAATATCTTCTTGCCATGTATACACTTTAGGATACAAGTGTATGGTTAACTAGTATACACCACTTAACATATTGTGTGTATAATTATTTTACAACACATAATATATTAATGTGGACATCCATTTTACAACACTCCCTCTTGGATGTCCATATAAAAGAAAAATAATAGTGAAAGAAAAACTCTAGTAATACGCATGCCTTGCTACCTCTTTAAAAAATTTATCAGGAAAATTCAGTGGGATAAAACCTTGATAAAGGAAAAAAGAGTGCAACGTGTATTTACTCCACTGACGAAAACATCACTTAATATCTCGAAGATGACGCATTTCGATCTTGTTTCTCAGCTTCTCAAATGTTGAAGTTGGTGATACCTTGGTGAACATATCTTCTAAATTATCACTGGAACGAATTTGTTGAACATCTATTTCACCCTTTGTTTGAAGATCGTGAGTGAAAACGAATTTTGGTGAAATATGTTTTGTTGTCTTCTTTGGTGTATCTTCCTCTTAGTTGAGCAATACATGCAGCATTATCTTTATATAATGTCGTTGGAATCTCTCTTTTTGATGGAAGACCACATATTTCCTAGATATGTTGAGTTCTTGATCTCAACCGAACACATTTTCGACAAGTTTACAACTATATATACTTTCACACGGTTATAAGTCCGCTTTGTCATTTTCTATTGAAATTACGTAACCTCAGATATAGAAAATTATCTAAAGATTTTTTTATTTTTTATTCGCATTGAAAAATCTATATTGAGAGGTAAAATGCTTCCTAACAAAAAACGACTTCATATTCAAGAGAATTCAAACTTCAGACCTTTACCTAAGGAAAAAAGAATACTCACCGAATTACCACAATCCTTGTTTGTCATACCAAAAAAAGACTTATGTCATGTTATGGTGAAAGAAATGACATATCTCAAAAGTCATTTCACATGATTATAGAATCAAAGCAAATTTAAGTAGTAGTCAAAAAGAAACTCAACCTCAAATTCTGAAATCAAAATTTAGAAAGTGCAGCAGCTAAAGCAATTAAGGAGTACTAGTTTGTTTTACTTGGCAGTGTTTGATAAATAAAAAAAAAAGTAAATAAAGATGCTTTCGTACATTTTAACAGAATTTTGGTACCTCCAATAACGTAGTACTAATTAAAGGTCCCCCCCACCCCCCGCCCCCCCAATACAGTGTTTTTTATTTACTGCAGTTTAATTATTTGTCCTACTTTCTCTGCCTTATGTCTACACTTCAATGTAGCTGCTGCTATATAATCCACTCAATTCTGACCCAATATTGTAAGGGTAAAATTATTTGGTGAAATCATAATTCGCTTGATCTGTGTATTGAAAATATTTCTAAACTTGTAGTAAATTATTAGTTTCATTCTCAAATTATTGACAGCCTTAAAAACACTTCTTAACTTGATTAACTGAAGTTAAAAACATTCTCGATCTTGCTATATGAGTGAAAAACACTTATATATTCTCGTCAAGTTTAGGAATATTTTCAATACTTTTTTCAGTTTTTTATTAAGAGTCTCATGCTCCTATAAGAGTTTGAAACCACTTGTTATGTCATGCGGCAGGTGAGGAGTGTACCTAAGTTTAGTTAGATAAGTAGATGAATGTTTTTTAAGGCTGTCAATAGTTAAGGATGAAGCTAATAATTTGTGACAAGTTATTTTCAATACTTCTCTCTTTTATTAATTTAGTCCATTTTTATTTGGTTAATTCAGTTGTTTTATTTTCCCCCATAAAATTTAAGGTAACTGTTGCCAGAAACTGTTTTGATCGAAAAGAAAAATCGGTGAAAATATTTTTAGTGAACAAAATAATTATCTGATATATGTGTTGGTGAGAGATAACACGTAAACTATAAAATTAGTCGAAAAGATCATGTAGCTCCTTCAGGTACACTATCTTATTTGAGAATGCAGAAAGGGTACACATGAATGAGTGGATTATAATATTATTTTTCCCTTCATTAGGAATTGGTGTAGTAAATGTTTCGATCCATATAACATAGTTCGAATTTTAAGAGTCAAACATGCATTCAAACATATAATTTTTAAGAATCTTGAAAAGTAATTTATATATTTAGAAATTAGGTACATAAAAAGAACTATCCTCTCCCTTTCTATTTACATGCATGTCGGTCTTACTAAACTTAGATATTTCTTAATACTTGTCATTTCATAAAACAATGCATAGATGACACTATTTTTCCTATTTTACCATTGAGAGTTATTAAACTTGAAAGGATGTATTTGACCAACATAAAAAAACAAAGTAATTATTTCATGTTCTTTGATCAAATTAATTAATCAAAATAAATTAATTCATGTTTATTTATTAAAAATTTGACTTCTAGAGAACACTAAATAATGATACAAATGATAAACTCACCTAATTTCTCAAAGAACGTGAAATATAAAATGGTGACAACTAAATAGGAACGAAGGGAGTATAACTCACAAAAATTAACATCTAAAAAGGCATCGAAATAAATTGTGATGAATACTTTTCTTATTTGAATCTCAAAATACAAACTATGTCATATAAATTAGAGCAGCACGTATAATATTTATAATCTTCAGCGTTTGACTTAGAAATAAACCTTTTCTTTTCTCTTTTGTTGATGGAGACAAGAGGTCTTGTATTTATCCAAATGAATTGAAATTCAAAGAAAACATGACTGATATCCAAAATGATAAGGTATAGTCAAATTGAATGACAGAGTTCACAAAAAAAAAAAATATTATAAACATTCATTAAATTAGTATATATTCTCAAAGAGTAGTTTCCCATTCCATTAATAGAAAGTAAGAAAAAAAAGGAAAATATTGTCAACCTATACAATATGTTTTAGTTTTAGCCTTTTAGGAGGGTTCTGCAAAATTCTCTTTAGTTTATTTGTCATAGCAAGTATCTAAATTTAGTATTCATTTGTATGTAAGACGTCATAAAAGTATATACACTAAAGAGTCTTTTTTTTTTTTTAATGTAGAGTATTATGTATATTTCTAGTTTTAATGAGGTCACCTTTTAATACTTCATTAATTCTATTTCTATTACAAGTAGCAAAGCTAAAATCTTGCACTGTACTGCTGACTGGCAGTTGTTGTTCTCAATATAGATTATATTGTGCAATATACATTCATGAAAATTCAGAATAATTACACTTTCGTTTCGATGTAATAAATATAAAAAAAAATGCAGAATAATAAACGTTTAGTCTATTTTAAGTATTGTAGCTATAGTTTAAGAAAATAGTAATTTTCGGCTGCTGTTTCTCTAATCTTGCTATTCGTTTGATTCGTATAATTCACATGATTTGTATAAATTCCAGAATTTGTATAATTCGGTTTATGATTGTATAAATTCAGAATTTTGTATATGCTTATCCTAACTATTTGTATATAATTTATGAAAAAATCATAATAAATTATCTTGTTTGTATATTGATGTCACGCCCCAAACTCAAGGGGCGCAACTGACTCCTAAAGCCAAAACTCAGGCCCGAGCCAACCCTGCTGAACCATTTGCTACTAGCGCATGGCAGTCACATGCAATTAAGAAAACAAACAAGTATATCTCGGCTTAAAACTAAGCCCTCGGCCGACAAGGCCCCTGTCAACAGATCTACAAAAGAACCATCTACTCCCAAGAGTTCATATAAAGAAATATCCAACAAGCACAAAAATCCTGATTGGGCCATCGAGGCCACCATGATATCTATACCAAAACTAAAAACAGGTAAATATCAGTACAATATATCAAACAGCTCACAAGCTTCAGCAAACCAACAACATAGGCCAGCATGGCCATAACGTAGCTATAAACCCAACACACTAGTCTGCAAGCCTCTAAGAGTAGTAAAGATTGGTGGGACAGGGCCCCAGCCTACCCATGAGAATATATACAACAAAAGGTAACAAACCTCCTAACTCTGGCAGCTCCGGAGGAAAGGGGCTGACCAATCAGATAAAAGTCAATCCTGCTAATATAGAGGTCTACTCGATCATCTGTCAGGACCTGCATGCACGAATGCAGCGCCCCCAAGGCAATGGGGCGTCAGTACAAAATAATGTACAGAGTATGAAAGGCAATAGACTATGATGAGGTATCCTGATATACTGGAATAATCTGATAAATAAATTAAGGATAAGATAATTGTACTGACCTGCTTCTAAATCTAAATTTATCAAAAATAATAAAACAACAACCTAACCAAGCCCCCATAAACTCGATAGGTACAAACAGCACACAAGACCACCTACTCAGACCCCCATAAGCCCGAAAGGTGCCAATCGGCCTGTATACCCCTATCGGTAGTCCCCTAGCCCCGCAGGCAGTCACATAGCTCTCTTAGGCATTAACATAGCTTATAGACAACTCATAGCCCTCTTAGGCAACAACATGGCCCTGTAGGAAACACATAACCTTCTTAGGCGTCAACATATATCCCTGTAGGCAACTCATAGCCCTTCTAGGCATTAATATAGCCCCGTAGGTAACTCATAGCCCTTTTAGGCATCCATATAACCCCGTAGGCAGAACATAGCCCTGCTAGGCATAGATCACCTTCTTGCAGCTAACAACAATAGCCCAAAGGCAACAATAACAATCCAACAGCTAAAAGTGAGCAATTTAGTTATAGGCAACTTATACAAATAGCTTCTAAGTCGTGTCCCACATACGAAAGTTACTACTGAATAAGAATCTTGATAAGAAAGGATTATACGCACTCGAGCAGCCAACAATCAACAATAATGGCTATAAGTATAACAACGATAACAACTTAATTACACTGCTCCTAAGCTTTAAGGAAACATGCCATAGGAAGAGAATAGCCTTAACATACCTTTTTCGCTAAATTCACGTGGCCTAAAGACTTTAACTCATAACTCCCTCGATACTACAACAAGGTAGGACCATAATCAACATACAACATAAAAGATACCATGACAATACAATAAAATATATGTATTTCCGTCGCAAATTGCTATTTGCTGCTTATAAAAGCTAGAGTCGATGAAAGAAGGGTCTTACCTCGATCTTAGGTTCGTAATTCACCTCAAAACCTTCAAATATACTCAAACCCTTGTTGTCCTAATACTAAAATGTGATATGCTATGCAATCGATAAAACAAATTATACCACGATGATGAGCCCAACGCGTAGAACAACTTTCGTCAAGGACTTACGTCGAGAAAATCTATATTTCACTTGATCCTAAAAATGGGTTTCTATGTTTTCTCTGTATATTTAGCTTAAAATGAAGAAAAAACTCGAAGAAGATGTTATATACAACTTTCCACCGACCTAGGGCCCCACCTCACGTGCCTGCTTGCGCAGTCCCACGAAAATGCGAATATCTCTCTATTCTGAAGTCGTATGAATGAACGGTTTGATGCGTTGGAAACTAGACTCGTAGACCTTCGATTCAATAGTTTGTGGGCCCCATAACTCTTTATAGATTGGGAGAAAACCTCCAAGACATTTGACCCAAATTTCAGAGAAATCTTTAAGAAGGAACTTACGATAACTTCCGCCAACTTTTATTTTGCCACTTACCTAACTTCAAAACTTGAGATGCAACACTTGAACACTTAAAATAGGACATACCACATCATTCTTAATTTATTACCCACCCTCCTTGTCTTTCCATGGAGATACGAGTTAATTTTAGACGTTTTGAGAAGTCGGGGTGTTACATTCCTCCCCCCTTAGAAACATTCGTCCTCGAATGAAAAATCTGAGGCACACTGTTCAGTCCTTAGGACTTGCCAGAATTTAGGCAGTTTTTCCTTTGTAAATGTCACTATCCAGGAACCTGAAATGCAAAATTTCTAACCTAGGCGTCTCACATGACAACATAAATAGCTAAGCGTTATAGCTCCACCACAACAGTGCGAGCAGACATACAACGACAATCACAATAATAATAAGCAATAGTATATATATATATAGGTATATTACCTTACTGCTCTAATATAAACTGATATGACATCACCCTGGGGTATGAAACAAGTGAGGATATTTGGACCTCATGCCATCCTCAGCCTCCCAGGTCACCTCTTCTCTATTTTTATTCCTCCATAATACTTTAACCGAAGCCACCTCTTTGGTCCTCAATTTGCGGACCTGCCGATCTAATATAGCAACTGGAGTCTCCTCGTAGGACAACTCCTCTGTGATCTGAACATCCTCAATTGGGACAACCCGAGAAGGGTCTCCTACATACTTCCGTAACATTGATACATGGAAAACTGGATGAACAGATTTTAGCCCTGAAGGCAGTTCTAACTCATAAGCCACACGTCCTACCCTCCGAAGGATCTGGTATGGCCCAATGAATCTTGGACTAAGCTTTCCCTTTTTGCCAAATCGCATAACACCCTTCATAGGCGAGACTTTTAAGAATACCCAATCATCGACACAAAACTCTAAGTCCCTTCGTCGTACATCTGAGTATGACTTTTGTCGGCTTTGAGCTGTTAGCAACCTCTCCCGAATGAGCTTAACTTTCTCCACTGTCTGCTGGACTAAATCGGGTCCAATCAACCCTGACTCACCTACCTCAAACCATCCAATGGGGGATCTACATTTTCTCCCATACAAAGCCTCATAAGGTGCCATCCCGATGCTAGAATGATAACTATTATTGTATGCAAACTCAATAAGAGGCAAGTGGTCATCCCAACTTCCCTTGAAGTCTAGCGCGCACGCCCGTAACATATCTTCGAGTGTCAAAATTGTTCGCTCAGCCTGGCCATCTGTCTGAGGGTGAAAGGCGGTACTAAGATTAACTTGTGTCCCTAATCCTTTCTGGAAGGACTTCCAGAAATTGGCGGTAAATTGTGCTCCTCTATCAGAGATAATAGATACTGGGACACCGTGTAGCCTAACAATCTCTCTAATATAGAGCCCTGCATAGTTTTCGGCCGAAAAAGTAGCCTTGACTGGTAAGAAATGGGCTGATTTTGTTAGTCTATCAACAATTACCCAAATAGAGTCAAACTTGCGATGAGATCGAGGTAATCCTGTAATAAAATCCATATTAATTGCTTCCCACTTCCACAAAGGAATGGCTATCTCCTGAACTAGCCCAGCGGGCTTTTGGTGCTCAACCTTCACCTGTTGGCAGTTAGGACACTGCGCCACAAACTCAGCAACGTCTTTCTTCATCCCCTGCCACCAATAGATCTCCTTAATATCATGGTACATCTTCGTCGAACCAGGGTGAATAGAATAACGGGAATGATGTGCCTCTTCCATAATTCGATGTCGAAGCCCTGCAACATTCGAAACACACAATCGACCGCTATATCTGAGGACTCCACCTTCTGCTATATCAAATTCTAAAGACTGTTGATCCTGAGCCTTAGCTCTAAGCTGCTCTAAGCTAGGATTCTCTTGTTGTCGTGATTTTACTTCTACAACTAGAGATGATACGGCTATATCCTGAATTGTGACCCCACTATCGTCTGCCTCTAATAATCTGACTCCCAAACTAGCCAACTGATGAAGCTCTCGCACTAGCTCCCGCTTCTCAACACCTAAATGGGATAAACTACTCATAGATCTTCGACTGAGGGCATCGGCTACTACATTTGTCTTTCCTGGATGATATAAAATATCCACGTCGTAGTCTTTCAGTAACTCAAGTCATCGACGTTGTCGCAGATTTAACTCCTTCTGTCTAAATATATATTGAAGGCTTTTATGATCTGTGAAGATGTCAACATGAACACCATACAAATAGTGTCTCCAGATTTTTAATGCTTGCACAACTGCAGCTAACTCTAAATCATGGGTCGGATAGTTCTTCTCATGTTTCCTCAACTGTCTTGAAACATATGCGATAACCTTACCATGTTGCATTAGAACACATCCCAACCCAACCCCAGAAGCATCACAGTACACCACATAGCCTTCTGAACCCTCTGGCAATGCTAGAACTGGTGCTGATGTCAACCTGTCATTTAGCTCCTGGAAACTATGCTCGCAAGCCTCAGTCCACTGCAACTTAGCTGCTTTTTGAGTCAGCTTCGTTAATCGTGCTGAAAGTGAAGAAAACCCCTCTACAAACCTTCTGTAGTACCCAGCTAACCCCAAGAAACTACAAATCTCAGTTGGAGTCATAGGTCTGGGCCAAGTTTTTACGGCCTCAATCTTTTGTGTATCAACTGCAATACCTACATCTGATACAATATGGCCTAAGAAAGCGATAGTGTGCAACCAGAACTCACACTTAGAAAACTTTGCATAAAGTTCTTAATCTCGACGATTCTGAAGGACTACTCGCAGATGATTTCCATGCTCAGCTTTTGAACGTGAATACACCAAAATATCATCAGTAAATACAATCACAAACAAGTCTAAATACGGCCTGAATATACTATTCATCAGGTCCATGAACACTGCTGGGGCATTAGTTAATCCAAAAGACATCACCAAGAACTCAAAGTGTCCATATCTAGTTCTAAAAGTTGTCTTTAGAATGTCTTTCTCCCGAACTCGTATCTGGTGGTAACCTGATCTTAAATCAATCTT
>NW_026028878.1:9697-11867 GCF_019186545.1 Solanum stenotomum | reverse complement strand
CCCTAGATCTCTCCCAACTTTCATACCACAATACTGCAACATCACGCAATCGAAATGCTGCTAACTCAACTGACTCAGTCGCTGAGGCATGCATGACTCTGAAGATCCTATAAAGCTGATCAACAAAGTGTTGAGGGTCTTCTCTGCGATCTGTTCCTGTAAACTGTGGAGGATTCAATGCAAGAAATTCACGAACTCTCGAACTTTCGGGCCCTTCAAAAGGTCCGACAATATCTGGCGCAACTGGTTGGCACTGTGCAGCTACTAACTGTGCCAACATATATACTGCACTCTTGAAATCCTGATCAGATGGAATATGAGGAACTAGAGGTGGTACTGCTGATGGAGCCGGAAATCCTGTAGCCCTCGGAGACTCCTGAAGCTGTGGAGAAGTTATAGTAGGCTGAGAAGATGTCTCCCCCCGGGTCTCACAATGAGCCACCTCCACTTGTGGTACTTTGTCGGTACCCTCACTTGCAGTTGTATCTAGCCCCTGGCTAGTTATGGTCTGTCTAGTGTCAGTCATCTCTATCTGCATACAAGTATCAATTATAAACCAGAAACCTCAACCCTTAAGACACCGCTCTATATCACGAGGTAAGCAAAAGAAGGATAGTAATTCTAACATGCCCAGCAGCTTCTTGCATATCGAATGTGGTGCACAACACATTTATAAACAAGACTCTACTAGACATGGCTTGCAGACTCCGTAGGATACGACGTTGCTCTGATACCAACTTTGTCACGCCCCAAACTCAAGGGGCGCAATTGACTCCTAAAGCCAAAGCTCAGGCCCAAGCCGACCCAGCTGAACCATTTGCTACTAGCGCATGACAGTCACATGCAATTAAGAAAACAAACAAGTATATCTTACATTAAAACTAAGCCCTCGACCGGCCAGGCCCCTGTCAACAGATTTACAAAAGAACCAGCTACTCCCAAGAGTTCATATAAAGAAATATCCAACTAGCACAAAAATCCTGATTGGGCCATCGAGGCCACCATGATATCTATACCAATACTAAAAACAAGTAAATATCAGTACAATATATCAAACAGCTCACAAGCTTCAGCAAACCAACAACATCGGCCAGCATGACCATAACGTAGCTATAAACCCAACACACTAGTCTGCAAGCCTCTAAGAGTAGTAAAGATTGGTTGGACAGGGCCCCAGCCTACCCATGAGAATATATACAACAAAAAGGTAACAAACCTCCCAACTCTGCAGCTCCGGAGGAAAGGGGCTGACCAATCGGATAAAAGTCAATCCTGCTGAAATGGAGGTCTACTCGGTCATCTGTCAGGACCTGCATGCATGAATGCAACGCCCCCAAGGCAATGGGGCGTCAGTACAAAATAATGTACAGAGTATGAAAGGCAATAGACTATGATGAGGTATCCTGATATACTGGAATAATCTGATAAATAAATTAAGGATAAGATAATTGTACTGACCTGCTTCTAAATCTAAATTTATCAAAAATAATAAAACAACAACCCAACCAAGCCCCCATAAGCTCGGTAGGTACAAACAGCACACAAGACCACCTACTCAGGCCCCCATAAGCCCGGAAGGTGCCAATCGTCCTGTATACCCCTATCGGTAGTCCCCTAGCCCCGCAGGCAGTCACATAGCCCTCTTAGGCATCAACATAGCTTATAGACAACTCATAGCCCTCTTAGGCAACAACATGGTCCTGTAGGAAACACATAACCTTCTTAGGCGTCAACATATATCCCTGTAGGCAACTCATAGCCCTTCTAGGCATCAATATAGCCCCGTAGGTAACTCATAGCCCTTTTAGGCATCCATATAACCCTGTAGGCAGAACATAGCCATGCTAGGCATAGATCACCTTCTTGCCGCTAACAACAATAGCCCAAAGGCAACAATAACAATCCAACAGCTAAAAGTGAGCAATTTAGTTATAGGCAACTTATACAAATAGCTTCTAAGTCGTGTCCCACATACGAATGTTACTACTGAATAAGAATCTTGATAAGAAAGGATTATACGCACTCGAGCAGCCAACAATCAACAATAATGGCTATAAGTATAACAACGATAACAACTTAATTACATTGCTCCTAAGCTTTAAGAAAACATGCCATAGGAAGAGAATAGCCTTAACATACTTTTTTCGCTAAATTCACGTGGCCTAAAGAC
>NW_026028878.1:0-6971 GCF_019186545.1 Solanum stenotomum | reverse complement strand
TCTCACGGAACCCAATTCAATAGTCCTCTCATGGAACCCACACCAAACAGTTAGCATACCGGAACGTGGTACCCGATCCAATGATTATGCCGAAACGTGGCAATCGATCCCATAATTATGTCGGAACGTGGCAACCGATCCTTTCAACACACCACAATCACAATCACAAGTATATCCTCAAGATTATACATTTAAGTCATGATTTCATGGTAACCATCATTCATCTATCTCATTTACAATAAGTGTGATCAATAATGTAACATTCATATACATACATGTATCATAATGAAGCAAGAACAAGCATACATCACACAATCATAGAATCACAACCATCATATACCTCGAAACAAGCTTGAAACTCTAAGAAACTTGATCCTTCCCTTTTTGAATTCGTTCCGCTTGTTCTTAGTCTACAAACAATCATAATAACACGAGAATCAATAAACAATCATTAATTACCTGAATTACTAACAATTATATGAACGCTAGATCATACCCATGATCCCAATTATCCAAATAAGGGTTGTTTCCACCATAGAATCTATAACAAAACACTCCCCCATCAACATTCACCCATTTTATTACGCTATACGGATCGAAAAATGGATTCGAAGAGTGAAAAGCTTACCTTTAGCCTCAAGAATGGTGAAAAATGAGTAGGCGTCGCTTGGGGTTCGTTCCTTAGCTCTAAAAACAAAAAAGTTCCAAATAAGATCGTTTAAGGGTTTATTTACGACTTTAGTTGCGTCTGGCCCGCCACAGCGGTCACCACCCTGCTACAGTGGCCCTGCCAGAGCGGGAAAAACTCCCGCCAAGGCGGCTTGCACGAACCAGTGAGCTATTTTAATAATTCCAACATCCCCATTTCACAACACACCTCTAACCCACGACGCTCAGAAAAATACCTTTTATGCTAAGATCAATTTCGGGAGTTCTACTCGCCCAAATTCAATTCCGTAAAGTCATACGGATTCCTTATCGAGTTATCTAACCACTCATGTAACCAAAATTATAAAATAAATCACTTGATTTCTACCAGATTTTCCTACACCTTAAAGACTCTGATTTCGTCCAAATCTGGACAAGATTGGGAAAATCCAAATACTATGAAAAAGTTTTTCGGCCCCAAATTTTCCCCCATTGGCATTTCTATAATGACGAACACAAGTCGTTACAATAGATACTAATTTATCCATCACTCGTCCCCAAGTGACAACTAGGAGAAAAGGGCTAAAGTAAGAATAGAGTAGTATCTAAATCGTCGAATAACTGTGGATACTTGTCCCAAATACTTTCTTACCGAATCTCATTACCCACTAAGGGTTTCACATCTCCAACCTCAAATCAACCAATTGAATACATATACATCATCACTTACAATGCCTTGATGAAGTCATCTCAATACTCGAGTGATAAATATTATTGTATGTAAACTTAACTACAACAAAAGTGATTCCCAACAACCACCAAAATTGATCGTACACATGTCTACAACATGTTATCAAGGACCTTGACACAATCATCCAGACGAATTCTTTAGCACTTAAGCATGATAAAATTCCAAGTCAATACACGCTACAAATAGAACTGAACCTGAATCAACCAACACATACTCATAATACTCAACCAATCACAGTTCTTAACAATACCTCCATCACATAACATAAATTTCCATGACCTTAAGTTATAACAAATTTGATCCTTAGAAATTAGATACTCATCGAGGGATATATCCAAGCATACAACCCCTCCAACAAAAATATCGAAATGCTAGATTTAGCAATTGTAGATTACCTCTTAAGAACAGTATAATTGGACCTAATGATCCCCACATTCAACCACACATAATCGATACATGACCTCGACGACTAGAGGAATATTAAGATTGCCGGAGAACCACAAATACGCATGGTAGCTCTTCTGTAAATTCTCATAAGCAAGGTGTTACATGTAGAACCACTAAAATACTTTAACAACTCTACGACAACACCAATTATGTCATTCAAAATAACCAAATCTTCCCAAGAGAACATCGCAAGATTCGGTACCCCTGATCCACCACTAGAGATCTACCTACAAAAGTGAAAACACACGAGAGCATAGCTAGGGAATCATACTCACAATACTAACAACCATCATAAACACTCCGACCATTTACCTTATTATAAACCAACATTTTTAAATGAAATATTTCTTAGGTACTCTAACAATCAATAGTAGTAAACTTACGACTCAGCCCAAGTGTAAGTCCTTTCAAATGCTCAATACCGGATACAATTGATCATTTCTCACCTTGTCAATTCATATCTTGACAAAATACATCACCACGAATGTAGACTCACAATGAAATAGCTGAATTGTAATTTCCACCATATAACACAATCCCCTTTCTCTATCAACATTAGTTTGTACATTGAAGATTTTTATGAATTCATAGATCTCCGTTTATCCTTGATCGCATCTCCATCGATTTTACAATATATTTTGCTAAAATTTCAATCATACTCATTATTAGACTCAAAAACAAATCCAAACACTTATCATCACACTCAAACTAATGTCCGCACACTCTTTTCTCAAGTCTTTTTCGATAGTTTTTGACCAACCTAATGGATCTGTGACACTATTACCATAGCCACAATAAAACGAATGAAAGCACGCGTCTTTGAACCTAATTATCTACCCCTCTAAAGATATATCTTTAGCTTTTGCAATCAAATATAATATTCTTGCTCTAGCCTCATTCTAAAGGTTGTACTACATCCCACTATATTTTCCTTTATTATAACTCTAGCTCTTTAACATTCTATTCGAGTGGTTCCCACCATCTCTTAAACTTTCCATACAACCACGTTACTCACCCATTATTAGAAAACCACGACTTTAGAAACTCGCAAGTCATACTTACTATACACAATTCGTTTTACCAACAATCTTATTATATAGTTGCATCCCATCACAATCCATCACAAACTCATACCACCATTACCCTCGGCTAACCCTGGCTATCACTACGAAGTCAACCTTTTCATCGACATGACACATCAAACTCAGGTATACCCATCAAATACAAAAGGCTAACCCAATTTTATACACATTTACTTACTAAACTGTTCAATTACCTTCAACCAAGTATACTCATTGGGACTTCTTTATCCATAAGCTTATCATTCCGGTATCAATCCACTTTTTTATGGCTTAAGATAAAATCATCAGTCCTCATACTATCCTCCTTCTTCTTAACAAACAAGACAGGAGCACCCCACAGGGAAACACTAGGACGGATGAAACATTTATCAAGAAACCCTTAGATTTGAGCTTTAAGCTCTCTTAATTCTGACCACACGAATAGACTCAAAAGAGGGGGATTCGACCTCAACATCCCAAATATGAGCCAATTACGCCAAACAATCATACCTCACCAATTTCCTACCTCGCACAAAAGATATAACCTTAGCTGACTTAGGCTTGTACCCCCTTCCCACTATAACATTTCCCTACCCGGGATCTCTAGAGTTACCGACTTAGCATTACCATTAAGCACACCATAACAGGGGGACAACCAAGTCATGCCTAAGATTATGTCAAGTCAGTCATATCCATTATAACCAAATCAATCCAAGTCTGAAAATTCCTAAACACAACAGGACAACCACGATATATAGGGGTGACTATGACTGACTCTTCAATTGGGGTAGAAACATGGATGGAGGCATCAAGTATATCACAAACCACATCAAATCTCAAGGCAATTGAACTTACACGTACGAATAAGTAGAACTCATATCACAAAAAATAATAGTCATTCCGGCACAGACAAGAGTAGCTCTTGTGACCAATGCATCACATCTTCAAGCTCGGTCTTAACCGAAAAAAACATAAAACTGAGCCCTGTCCTCTAGACAGGAACCTCATTGTCTGGCTGCACTACTCTTTTACCTTCATTACCATTTCCTCGACCTCCACGGCCTCGCTGATTTCCTCCTCATATGCCCAGGTTCTCCACAATTTTAACACACTTTATAACTAGATCGTGAGGTTTAGTACGGGTACAATTCGAGTTTTGAAATTATGACAATGAAAAATATGAGAGACATGGCTGAGATTCTGTCTCGCCCTGTCCCGCTCTGGCAGGAAAAATCCCACCCCAGCGGCCTCAACAGAAATAGAACCCCTGTCAATAATTTTGTGGGTTCTTTTCTTTCCCAATTTCCCCCAAAGGTTCTCAGCTATAACACAAGCATTTTAGAAAATTCCTTTAGCTAGGACAATAATTGTCTATCCCCTGGTCAACCCAACGAACTACGTACTTTAGAATCATTTTACATTGTTTCAACACTACTACAAACATATCCCCAGGATATACCCAGACTCTCACACGGTTATCAGTTGGTCGCAACGCACGTCCAGATTTCTCGCTTACGAACCACATCGTAATTTATCTAGACCTTTGCACCTAATCTCGATTTTCTTTTCACAACAAGTTTCACGACACTCAATCAGTTACAACTTGCAGATAAGTCTAAATTCTTTAATTAGTTCATTCCATAAACGACCATCAGTCATGCCTTATACGGTCCCTAAGGCCAGATACAAATTGGAACATTCTCAGTTCCAATTAACTTGTTTGTGTCCCTTCAGCCGGGACTACGACATCTAGTTCACCTTGTTGAGATACCAATTGGAATTGAGAAATACCAATTGGACTCAACACATACCACAAGCGACAATAATTGCTAGCGAGCCCCACAAAATTGCTAATTTCAATCACAGAACTTGGTCAAACCTAATTCTTAACCGCCTCAACCTTTAACTGATGGTAACCAGACCTTAAATCAATCTTAGAGAAAACCGATGTACCTTGCAATTGGTCAAAAGGTCATCTATTCGAGGCAATAGATACTTGTTCTGAATGGTGACCCTATTCACCTGTCGGTAGTCTATACACATCCTCTCTGGCTAGTGATGGTGTTACCGTTGTTGTTATTCTAGCTTGGACCATAGAGTGAAAGAGGAAAGATACCAATTTGTATCATTCAGATACCAATTGGATTTAAGTCATAGCACGAAGGAATAGAAATAAGTGAGTTTTTCCTAAAGTCTTATAGCCTTTCGAAGAAAAGTACGGATGTCATCATACCGTTTCGCAAGCCTCTACTAAACTCGTTTTGGTACAATAAGATCAACAAACGTAGGGCTCTGATACCAACTTTGTCATGACCCAGACCGTCATGAGTGGCAGTCACACTAACCCTCCGGTGGAAGAACCAAAACTATAGCCCAACTAACAAATTTTATGAAAAACTAAGGCATTTAAAGATACGAAAGCAGGTTTAAATGACAATAAAAGTGGAGTCCCCATAATTAAACTCCAAAGGTTTAAACAATCAACTAACCAACTAATGCGGAAGAATAACCCCTAGAACCTGAAAGTCAATGTACAAAAACTCTACTAACGACAAATCTAAGAACAAGGGGTACAACCCCAAACAAGAAAGATCCATGGCAACCCGAAAGAAATGACTCACCCTTGAATCTGGTCATGCTCAATAGTCACCTAGCGGAGGTCTATCAATAGCCACCTTAAGATGCACTGTACTCAACAAAGAAGAAGCAGGTGCAGTATCAGTACACAACTACAGTGTACTGGTAGAATCACGCAGCTATCCCAATAAGTGTAACATACATTAGTCAATACAATAATATAATCACATGCATATATCGAACATATACAATATCATCAACATATACGAAGAATGAACAACTTCACGATTCTCACATATCACAGTTATATCAATTTAGAGCAACATATTGTCTTCCAATATCAATAGTCATTAGATATGAACGAACTCATCACAAATAGATACAGAACACAATTCAATGGTCCTCTCATCGAACCCAATTCAATAGTCTTCTCATGGAACCCATATCAAATAGTTAGCATATCGAAATGTGGTACCCGATCCAATGATTATACTGAAACGTGGCAATCGATCCCATAATTATGTCAGAACGTGGCAACCGATCCAAGTTGTTATGCCGGAACGTGACAACCGATCCAAGTTGTTATGCCGGAACGTGACAACCGATCCAAGTTAGTTATGCCGGAATGGCAATCGATCCTTTCAACACACCACAATCACAATCACAAGTATATCCTCAAGATTATACATTTAAGTCATGATTTCATGGTAACCATCATTCATTTATCTCATTTACAACAAGTGTGATCAATAATGCAACATTCATATACATACATATATCATAATGAAGAACAAGCATACATCACACAATCATAGAATCACAACCATCACCTACCTCAAAACAAGCTTGAAACCCTAAGAAACTTGATCCTTCCCTTTCCGAATTTGTTCCGCTTGTTTTTGGTCTACAAACAATCATAATAACACGAGAATCAATAAACAATCATTAATTATCCGAATTACTAATAATTCTATGAACCCTAGATCATACCCATGATCCCAATTATCCAAATTATGGTTTTTTCCACCATAGAATCTATAACAAAACTCTCCCTCATCAACATTCACCCATTCTATTATGTTCTACGGATTGAAAAATGGATTCGGGGAGTGAAAAGCTTACATTTAGCCTCAAGAATTGTGAAAAACGAGTAGGAGTCACCTGAGGTTCGTTCCTTAGCTCTAAAAATTGAAAAGTACCAAATAAAGTCGTTTAAGGATTTATTTACGATTTTAAGTCGCGTCTGGCCCGCCACAACGGCCACCACCCCGTTACAGCGGCAAAAACTCCCGCCAGAGCGGCAAAAACTCCCGCCAAGGCAGCTTGCACGAACCAGTGAGCTATTTTATTAATTCCAAAATCTCTATTTCACAACACACCTCTAACCCACGACGCTCAGAAAAATACCCTTCACGCTAAGATCGATTCTGGGAGTTCTACTGGCCCAAATTCAATTCCATAAAGTCGTACGGATTTCTTAACGAGTT
>NW_026028877.1:0-1703 GCF_019186545.1 Solanum stenotomum | reverse complement strand
ACTTGTCAACATGAGGAAGAAGACCACTAAAAATTTTCGTGAATATGCTATTAGCTGGAGGGAGCAAGCTGCTAGGGTTAAGCCGCCAATGAAAGAGTCTGAAATGATCGATGTTTTCCTTCAAGCGCAAGAACCAGATTACTTTCATTATTTACTTTCCGTTGTTGGAAAAACATTTGCTGAAGTTATTAAGATTGGTGAAATGGTGGAAAATGGCATCAAGTCTGGAAAAATTGTAAGTCAAGCTGCCTTGAAAGCTACAACACAGATGATTAAAAATGGATCAGGAAATTTTGGGGGAAAGAAAATGAAGGAGGATATAGCAAATGTTGTGTCAGGCACACAAAAAGGTCCAAGGGGTCCACCTTATCAATCTGCACCACCTCAATACCATCATTATCTCCCTATGCAAGACACACAATATTCTGTTGTTCCACCTCAATATGCGGTTTACAATGCACAACAATATGCATACCCACCAAACTATCCTCAATGGCGAGCGTCAACATATCAAAATGTTCACCCTTTTTCTCAAAATTTTCGAGCACCTTATAATCTTTGTCCGAGACAGGGATTTGGAGAAGGTCAAAGGCCTAGAAACAATTTCACACCAATTGGAGAGTTTTACACAAGTTTATTTAACAAGTTGAAACATTTGAAGATAATAGAGTCGATTCCTCAAAATTATGTGGATCCACATGCAAAGGGTTTCAATCCTACAGCACGATGTGCATACCATTCTGATGCTCCAGGGCACAGTATTGAAGATTGTCGTAATTTTAAAAAAAGGGTGGAAGAGATGATTCAAACAAAGATGATTGTGGTTCAAAATGATAACCCCCCAAATGTTACTAAGAATCCTCTACCGGCGCATAATGATGTACACTTTATCGAGATGATAATTGATGACAAAGAATATGACAATTCTGAAGAAATGACAATTGAAATTGGTAAAGCTTTTACGAAGGCTAACGTGCAAAGCAGTGGCTAAGAAGTTCAGCTTGGTGATTGAGATACACTCTTCTTTTCCCTAAAAAGAGTGTATAAATAGTTTATTTTGTCATCATTTCTACTATGCAATCATTTTTATTTTTAGTAAGTCAAATCTTTTTATCATTTCTCTTATGCGTTTGTTTGATTGAGTTTTGTCGTAGTTTGAGTTATTATAGAGTTGTGACCTAAATTTAGTTTGTTGTCTTGTCACCAAGTTTTTTTTTAATCTTTAATATAATCTTTATTCTGTGTCACTTTGATCCGTTCTATTTGGCATTACACATATACATCTCTTTTCAGTTCAATTTTGTGACATGATATGCAAAAAGATTTGGTCAGATCTTAAGATTATATCTAATCATGAAATGAATACGTCAAAGAATTTTTATTTTTTTTTGAGGAAATGAATAAATGACTTAGACACCTTGATACTTCCTTTAGTAAAAAATAATAATAATAATAATAAAAAAAATAAAAAAAATAAAAAAATCATCTAACTTGACATGTCATTTGTTGTCAAGAAGGTATTAATCAAATGGAGATTCTCTGCTTACAATCATGCAACAAAATGATATATATATTCATCAATACATATGTTGCAAAGAAATATTGAATGATTTTCACTTCACATCTTAAAGGAAATTTGCTTGTATTTGACATTTTTAATAATTGATATGATGAATGTTTTATTTGGAAAATGTATTTTGACT
>NW_026028876.1:0-229 GCF_019186545.1 Solanum stenotomum | reverse complement strand
GTCCGTCAAGACCTTAGCCATGGAGCCGGTTGGTCCTGACAAGAAAACCGGCCAATTTTCATGGTTAAACGAGCCCCAGAACGGGTAAACCCCCCATTTTGTCGACTTTAGTGTGGTATATCCATGGGTCTTTTGGTGATCCGGATTTCCGATTTCAGTTTGGCCAAAAATTTTCATGGACATCCTTGAAAAAGTTATCTATGGATCTGATTGGTCCCGACGGGTAAAC
>NW_026028875.1:0-205 GCF_019186545.1 Solanum stenotomum | reverse complement strand
ACGATCCCAACCCTTGGTTGAGTTACTACACTATTATACAATCGTAGACACTTGCATCGGAAGTTTGCGTCTTGATTACACAAACATCAAAATGGCGCCGCTGCCAGGGAGTGGTGTTATTTGAGAATTCGTAGATTAGTAGAATTTTTGTTCTTAATAGTTGTAGTTTACTTGCCTAATTTTTAGTTTTGTATTTTGCTTGTTT
>NW_026028874.1:0-2955 GCF_019186545.1 Solanum stenotomum | reverse complement strand
ACATCTTTCACAAGTTTTGCATTTGTTGTTTGATCTGTCCATTGTGGCATTGTTACCATTGGCACTCCCAAACTAATTGCTTCTAGAGTCGAATTCCACCCACAGTGTGTCAGAAAACACCCTGTTGATTCATGTTCCAACACTTGTAATTGTGGACACCATGACACCACTAGTCCTNTGGACACCATGACACCACTAAACCTTTTTCACTTGTTAATTCCTCTAAAAAGTTCTTGGGAAGTTTGGGTTCTTCAGAGGACCTAACTACCCACAAGAACCTCTTGTTGCTATNTTCTATTTGCTCAGCTTCTACTATGGCTAAACTTCCAAATGATACATACACCACTGAGCTAATTGGCTGATGATTTAACCAATTCAGGCATTCATTTGTCATTGGCTTGAAGATACTAAGACCATACTCTTTGTCATCATGTAGCCTCTTGTCTAAGTACATTGATGGTATTGTTGGTCCAATTGTCTTTATTGGATATATCTTGGACATCCAATCAATTACCTACATGACAAACAATAAAAACAAAATAAGATGTATCTTGAATCTCTTGATTTTTTTTTTTAAAGAGATGATTTTGTCAGTTCATTTTTTATAACAACCTTAATGAACAAATGATTTTGTCAGTTCATTTTTTGTATAACTTCGATTAAACATCTATATAAATATGTTACCTCTTTCTCCAACTCATAGAAGCTGTTGATTAGAACCCAATCAACTTTGTCAAGATTTGAGAATTGATTTACCATCATTTCAATTATTCTTTCTGCTTCAGGCCTAAAAACAAAAGAAGGTACATCTGATGCCTCAATTGGACTTGAAAATCCAGGAATTATGATTTCTTTATCATTTTGAGTAGGTGGAAATTTTATTACCCCTTTATGTACATGATAATAAATGTTATCCACTGCACAATTTTGTGTGAAAAATGCAGCACTAACTAATCCAAATTTTGTTGCCACTTCAACAGCCCAATTAAGGTATGGATCATATACTATGCAATTTACAGGACATCCACTATTTGCCAATTTTTGTATAAGCTGAGACAGAGTATCCGAGCCAACTTCTTTGAATCGTGTAACATAGGCCACGAAAGATCCTGCTTGATCGCGACCACCATCATCATAGCCATCAGATATGGCCTCGATTGACACTGAAGTTGTTAATTCTTTCATGTTTTTCAACAAGTATTTTGTGGTTGCTATAGTGATTTTAACACGTTTGGATTGTAAACGTTTGGAAAATTGGAGCATTGGGTTGATATGACCTTGGACTGGATATGGCAAAATCAAACAGTGAGCTTTGTGACTAGTAGTCATCTTTTGCAACTTCTCAATTGATGGTCTAAAAGGAGTTAGATTTCACAAATGATCTCTTAACTAATACTTAGTAATTATCTCAGACAATTATTTTATTAGTTGAAGGATGAGAAAATCCTATGGTGAAAATGTGGTTCTTATACTATAAGTTATACAATTTTTTATATTAATTTTAGGAAAAAATATATCATAGAAATTAATCAAAATTTATGTAATTTAACTTTCTCGAGAAACGAATTATGATAAGTAATTCAAAATGTGTCTATTAGTACCTAAGAATATGGTCCATATTGCCAAAGTAAGTTTGTTGTTACCAATTATTGGGGTCATTTTCTTTGAAATACAAACAATTTATTGTTTGGTGTTAAATTATCGAAAAATAGTTTCAGCTCGAGATATATTTTGGATGCCTTGAAAAATATTTTCTTTGTAAAATAATTTTTAGTAAAAAGTGAGTTTTGTAATTTTTTTTTTCCGATACGTAAGTAAAAATTATTATTTTGAAAGTGTTTATATATCATTTACACAAATACTATGAGATGTTGTAGGACGACTATACAAACCTTAAAATAAATAGTAGCCTTAGGCACGGGGACTTTTTTAAAGCAATAATAAGTTAAAGATATTTTTTAAAAGAAATATTGAGTTTATAGTAAAAAATATAAAATTTTCATATAAGAAGAGTAAATTATTAAAAGTTTAACAAATCTAGTGTCTAATGTAGTGTGCTCAATGTAGGGGAACGTGCACAAGAAAGACTTTAAGGTTCTGGTTTTGACTTTTTACTTAGGAGTAGTATTTACTTTTTATATAATAATTTATCTTTAAAAGGAAAAAACATATTTACTACAATTTGTATGTGGAGTGATATTCACAAATCACAATATATTGGTATATTTATTGTGTATATCGTTTACATATCAGTAATCAATGTATATACCATTATTCAACCGTAGTCATACTTGTCTTACTAATAAATAATTTTATACCAAATTTCAAGTCAGATACATCAAGATATATGAATTTTTGCTACCAAATACACTCTAAAACACAAATACATGAGGGGGAGGCGAACGAGAGAGGGAGAAAGGCGAGCGACATAGGAGGGAGGCGAGCGAGAGTGTTAGTGTATCCCAAATACATGCAAATTACACTAAATACATATATCTGGGATACCAAATGTCACTATATCAAGAATGATCTTTAGTAGTAATTAATTAACGGCAATAACTCAATTGCCACTAAATATGTTTTTTTAGCGGCAATTAACACTCTTTGAATATGTCCCTAATGCCTTTAACGACATTAAATCTAATGATACTTAACTAATGCCGGTAAAGATTTTAGTACTCTTTATTAATATGTCTATTTATTGCCGTTAAAAATTATTTTTGTTGTAGTGTGCATTCGTGATACATTCTAAAATACAAATATATATAAGGAGGAAGCAAGTGAGAGAGGGAGAGAGGCAAGCAAGATTGGAGATAGATGAGTGAGAGAGTCAGTGTATCACACACACATATGAATTCACTTATATTTAATGGAAAATGTCCTAAAATACCCCTCAACTATGTGAATTAGTACAAAATTACCCTTCTTTCTACTTTTCGTGCCTAAAGTACCCTT
>NW_026028873.1:0-2961 GCF_019186545.1 Solanum stenotomum | reverse complement strand
CTTCCTAGAGCCTTTGTCAATAAATCTGTTTGTTGGTCCTTGGTATGAATATATGAAGTTTTGATCAACCCCTTTTGTATTTTTTCTCTGATGAACTGACAATCTATCTCGATGTGTTTAGTACGTTCATGAAATACTGGATTAGCTGCAATTTGTATGGCAGCCTTGCTGTCACAATGAATATTGGCTGGTCCAATCAATTTCACATCCAATTCTTGAAATAAATTTGTGACCCAAACTACTTCAGCTGTTAAGCAGCTAAACTTCTATACTCTGCCTCTGCTGAAGATCTTGACACTGTGTTTTGTTTCTTTGATTTCCAAGAGATCAAAGAATCACCAAACTTCAAAAGAAATCCAGTGACAGATCTCCTGGTGTTTGGACAAACAGCCCAATCTGCATCACAATACCCTGTGAGGGAAAATTTCTTGTCTGCACTCATCAACAATCCCTTGCTAGGTTCTCCCTTAATATATCTTATCACCCTCAGTGCTGCGTTCCAGTGTGAAATTTTTGGTTGCTGCATGAATTGACTTAGGGACTGTACTGCAAAAGCTATATCCGGCCTTGTGTTTGTGAGATATAATAACTTTCCTACAAGCCTTTGGTACTGTGTAACATCTGTAAACAAGGCATCACTGTTATTGGCTCCTCCTTCATCAAACTCCACACTGGTCAATTTCATATTGCATTCCAGTAGTGTTGGAGCTGTTTTAGCACCAGCTAGACCAACTTCTGAGATTAGCTCCAGGGCATACTTTCTTTGGTTCATCACTATCCCTTTGTTAAACCTAAGAAACTCAATTCCTAGGAAGTATTTGAGTTCCCCCAAATCTTTGATCATGAAATTACTGTGCAGTACATGTTTTGTTTCTTCTATCAGAGTGGCTTCATTTCCTGTGATAAGTAAATCATCTACATATACCAGTATAATCACTATCCCCTTACCTCTCTTCTTGGTAAACAATGAGTAGTCCAAATGGCTCTGAATATATCTTAAATTGCATAAGGCAGTGGTTAATTTTGCATTCCACTGTCTTGATGCCTGTTTAAGTCCATAAAGAGACTTAACCAACTTACACACCATGTTTTCTCCTTTTAATTTGAACCCCTTAGACAACTCCATGTACACTTCTTCAAATAGATCCCCTTGTAAAAATGCATTGAATACATCCATTTGGTAAACCATCCAGTGCTCAGCAGCAGCCAATGATATTATTGTCCTAATAGTAACCATTTTCACCACTGGTGAAAAAGTCTCTTGGTAATCTATACCCTCAGTTTGATTGTACCCTTTTGCAACCAATCTTGCTTTAAATCTGTCTATTTCCCCATCAGCTTGATATTTTATTTTGAACACCCACTTACAACCTATGGCAGACTTCCCTGCTGGTAAACTTACTAACTTCCAGGTACCATTGTCCTCCAAAGCTTTGATTTCCAACTTCATTGCCTCTATCCATCTCTTGTCCTTGATAGCCTCTTCATAATTCTTAGGCTCAACTTCTGTAGAGAACTTGGATAAGTAAGATGCATAACTAGGAGAAATATCCTGATATGAGAGATACATTCTTAGTGAATAAGGATGAGCTGTGTCAGATACTTGCGTCACATAATCCTTCATCCAGATTGGTGGATTAGAGGTTCTAACAGACTGTCTAGTTCTTGTATGAGCATCAGCTGGGACATGAGTCAAATCATTCCCATCATCAGGACCATTCTGACCAAGCTCAACAGTTACTTCAGGTTCTGCTGCATGCAGATCATCACCATTCAGGTCAATCTCAGGAAATACCTCCTCATGAAGTGATTCATGTATTTGAGGTATCACAATATTTTCGAAATCATCATTATGATACAGATCAATCTTTGGAAATAATGGGAGCTCTTTGGTAACCATAGTTTTAAAAGGAAATATGTGCTCCTTAAAAACCACATCCCTGCTGACTATCATTTTCTTCTGACTCAAATTATACATGACATACCCTTTTTGAGTGACTGAGTACCCCCAAAACACACAAGCATCTGCTCTTGGAGAAAACTTGTCACCTCTAGGCAGTCTAGTAACATAACCCAAACATCCTAGTGTTCTCAAGTGATCAAGTTTGGCATTGACCTTGTGAAACACTTCATATGGTGTTTTTCCTCCCAAAACTGGTGTAGGCAATCTATTAATTAAGTACAAAGCTGCATGAACACATTCTCCCCAGAACTTAATAGGAATATGGCCATGAAATCTAAGAGCCCTTGCCACCTCAAGTACATGTCTATGCTTACGTTCAGCCACCCCATTTTGTTGTGGAGTATAGGAACAACTGCTTTCATGAACAATACCATGAGAATTGAGTAGTGCATTGCAGTCATTGTTGAAGAATTCAGCTCCATTATCAGATCTCAACCTCTTAAGAGTTGTATTGAATTGTGTCTTGACAAGGATAATAAAAGATTGCAAAATTGAAAACACATCACTTTTCAATCTTAACAAATATATCCAAGTCATTCTGGATTTGTCATCAACAATAGTCAAGAAAAATCTATATCCATTATGAGTAACAACTTTATATGGTCCCCAAACATCCAAATGAATCAACTCAAAAACACTACTAGTTTTAAACAAACTTAAAGGAAAAGGTAATCTAGTCTGCTTTGCAAGTGGGCAAACTGGACAATCTTTACAAATGTCATCTGTATCACTAAATGACAGAGGTAATTGACTTAGCACCTTAGCTGAAGGATGGCCCATTCTGTTATGCCACAACATTTTATTCATCAACACTTCACTCTGTGTCATCAATAATGTCTCATCATTCTTGCCTCCTCCATGTGGTGGTTGACTGGGAAAGTAGTATAGCCCATCTAGCTCCCTACCAATCCCCTTCACTTTCCCATTTGAGAGGTCCTGAAAGACAACAAACTCAGGGAAAAAATTAACTGAACAATTCATTTGCCTGGTCAACTGTG
>NW_026028872.1:0-640 GCF_019186545.1 Solanum stenotomum | reverse complement strand
TAATGTGTTCATGATTTTTACCAATAAATCAATCCGTAAATATCCCTAATAATAATCGAAAAAACACTTCAAATATGTATTGATCGTCTCACCCTCCATTTCCAATCCAAAACCATCGCAACTAATCTCATATTTTTAAGGCTTTCCACCTTTACATCTTAACAAATACATACTCCATTTGTCCCAATTTATATGACTTACTTTTATTTTTAGTCAGTCCCAAAAAGGATGACACATTTATATATTAAAGAATAGTTTAACTTTTAAAAGTTCATTTTATCCTTAATAAAATGATTTATAGCTACACAAATTTCTATCATTCATTTTAGACCACAAGTTTTAAAAGTCTTCCTTTCTTTGTTAACTTTGTGCCAAGTCAAACTACATCACATAAAATGAGACAGAGGGATTACTTTAATTCAAATTCCAATAAGAATTAATCAATGATGACTAAGATCAGTGGACTAAGGCCTCCTTTATTTCTATTAAGATTAAAACGTATGAATAAGCATATGAATATTAAGATGTATATGAAGATCTTGATGTCTAGATCTGAATACACATTTGAATATTAAAATGTGACCTCTAGTTTTATATAATGAATGACTAATCTTGTTTGTTTTCAGTATCTAATTGTGCA
>NW_026028871.1:0-524 GCF_019186545.1 Solanum stenotomum | reverse complement strand
TAGGAACCGCCGGTGCTTGCCTGAAAAGTTGAGAGATGCAAAGAACCGTTGGATCTTGGTTTGCTATGCCCTCAATCTGATAGGTTTGAGAGTGGAATCCTCTCCCAAAATCGCCTATAAAGGCAGGCGTCTTCCAATTCGGAAATCATGGATGAACACCCAAAAAAAAAAAAAACAATCCAAAAAGGGTTCGAAGATCACCCAGCAATAGAGAGAGTATAACATATTTTAAGGTGATCTCTGCTCTCTATTTTGGTTCTTCTTTGAGTTGAAGTTCGGGTTTCGAAGTTGAAATCTCTAGACGTCAAAACCTTAGCTTGCTTCTCCACACAAGGTCAGAAATTGCCCCACTTTTACTTTTTTTTTTAGTTTTCTTTTGGAAATAAAATATAGTTACTCTGTGTTGTTATCTTGATTCTGCTTATTAAAATTCATTTGCTATTCTGAGTATATACATTGGTTATTATGAGATAATTTCAATTAGAGGAATTGTTGATTTGTCTATGCCTGTTAAATATATTTTA
>NW_026028870.1:0-240 GCF_019186545.1 Solanum stenotomum | reverse complement strand
CATAGATCATGTACAAGTCCCAAGGTTTGTACGAAATATAGATGCCTATATGCAAATGTGATCTTCCTTAAGGCTCTCAAAACCTCCATCTCCAATGGCCAGCTTCATGCATCCTCTCTAACATTCCCTACGATAGAAACAACTATCGCTAAGCATATAGCTTAGTGGTGTAAAAACTATAGGTTCGTAACCCACAGATTCATCAAGCTACCTTTCTCAAGCCATGGGCAGCACAATTGA
>NW_026028869.1:0-1086 GCF_019186545.1 Solanum stenotomum | reverse complement strand
TTACGTGTGGGTAAAAGAGGAAGGTGGGAGTTGCTGTGTGAAATCTGGAAAAAAAATCCCTAAAATGGTGGAAGAGATAATGACAATTGAGTCTCTAATATTAATGTTATTTCTCTTACTTATTAATTATAATGTAATTATAAAAATAATAACTAATTAATTAAATAAAATAAATTAAATTATAAATTAAAACTAATATGTTAATATTTGTAATTAAACTGTTATAAGTAGTAATATAAAAAAAAATACATCCAAAGGCAGTAATATTAAGTCTTAAATAGATATATGAGGTGATTTTTCCTTTTATATTCCCTTAATAAAAATCATGACCACACTACTATCTCCGACCATTATCTCCTGATATTGTTGCTTTTTCTTCTTCAAACCTTCTTGTATGAAATCGACTCTATTGAAACTTAACTTCACACCTAAAAACATTTGAAGTTTGATAAATAAATTTTAATTTCAGATCTTTAGGTCAGAATTCAGGCTTCGTAGCCTAAATTCAGTCTAAATTTAAATTGTATTTTAAAGCGATTTTAACTTCAGATCCATATATCTGGAGTTTATTATGAAGTGACTGAACTTTATTTGCCAATGAATGTTGGGCTAACTAAAAAAGGACATATGGGCTCCAAAATGAAAATGGGGCCTCAGACCTGTAAAAAAAAGAAGACTTGGGAGTTTCAATATTATTCTACATTTATAATTGAAAAATAAAGAGAAAATAAGAAGAATGCTCTATAAAACTGGAATACTGAGAAAAAACTAGATGTTGAAGAAGATAACAAGGGAATTCATATCCTGTTGGGAGCGCCATCCTCGAATGGGCCCTGCAAAGTGCAATCCAGATTTAGTCGGAGCTCCAATGTGGGCTCCGAACACCGGGTGGGAAACCAAAAATAAAACAAGGGAATTCATTATCTACTATTAGCTTGTATTTGGACATCCTATATGGAATTATGATATCAAATAAAAAAAAATTTAATTTTTTTTGTGTATTTGAAAGTTTGTAATTGCAAACATTTACTTATAAAAGAAACAAAAAGAATGCAATCTATCAATGCGGTGCCTTAAGATATTCTG
>NW_026028868.1:0-206 GCF_019186545.1 Solanum stenotomum | reverse complement strand
CAAGGCCATCAAACGTAACTTTATCTTTCCGAAACTTGTGACCATGAGGTAACCATCGTCTATGAGACATAAAACAATACTTCTATCCATTTTTCAATCTTCTAAACTTAGTCTTGGTAAGACAACAAGGACAAGCATATCTTGTTTTCACGCCATATCCTGATAAGTTACCTAGTGTAGGAAAATCACTGATTGTCCAAAGTAAT
>NW_026028867.1:0-1192 GCF_019186545.1 Solanum stenotomum | reverse complement strand
TGTTTAGGGTAGAGCATTGTTAAATGCAATTGGTAATCTGGAGCTTACTGGTGCATTTGCGGAAGCTTTGAAAAACCTTGGCCACAATCTAGAAAATGTGGCTTCTCAGGTCAGTGTGACTTTTATTTCACGCATCAGAAAAAACCTAGTTTTCCAAGTTCTTCTGTGTTTTACTCAACAACAGTTGGACTATGTGTATTCATTTGTGACTTTGTGCATCGACTGTTATAATATTCAGAAGCCATACATGCCATACTTGTTGTGTCTTTATGTTTTTATTTGGAGTTGACTACTTGTTAATTTTTGAATAATTATTGACAGGAGCCAGATGCTGCTCTTGGAAATGGGGGTTTGGGACGGCTTGCTTCCTGTTTTCTGGACTCTTTGGCAACACTAAACTACCCAGCATGGGGCTATGGACTTAGGTACAAGTATGGTTTATTTAAGCAACGGATTACAAAAGATGGTCAGGAGGAGGTGGCTGAAGATTGGCTTGAAGTATGCTTATTACTTATTCAGTTCTTGATTTCACATGTGTTTACGTCCTTAGATAGTTTATCTCTTTCTGTATGACTTATTTACTTTTACTCAGTTCATGCAATGTGGATGTTCATTATTGTTGGTTGTCCATGCAGATTGGAAGTCCATGGGAAGTTGTGAGGAATGATGTTTCATATCCTATCAAATTCTATGGAAAAGTCTCTACAGGATCAGATGGAAAGAGGTATTGGATTGGTGGAGAGGATATAAAGGCAGTTGCGTATGATGTTCCCATACCAGGGTATAAGACCAGAACCACAATCAGCCTTCGACTGTGGTCTACACAGGTTCCATCAGCGGATTTTGATTTATCTGCTTTCAATGCTGGAGAGCACACCAAAGCATGTGAAGCCCAAGCAAACGCTGAGAAGGTATACTTAATCTATTAATTTGTATTACAGTTTTATAATCTATTTGCCTTTTCTTAATGTGAATTTGGGCTTCAGTATGAGCCTTCTCAGTTTTCAGTCTCAACACTTCCGCATCTTCGGACTAACAACAGTTGTAGGACATGATTCCTGGTTGCATCATAGCTAGTGGACTTTATAGAGATGCATTTATCTGTTTCCTAAATTGACCAGAAGTAGTACTTCACTATTATACACTGGATGATCAGAACCCTGATCCAATGAGAGACCAATGACTATGAAAG
>NW_026028866.1:0-509 GCF_019186545.1 Solanum stenotomum | reverse complement strand
TAAACCCTAAACTCTAAACCCAAAACCCATAACCATAAAACCTAAACCTTAACCCTAAATCCAAAATCCTTAACCCTAAACTCTTAACCCTTAAACTTAACCCGAAACCCTAAACGCTAAATACCAAACTCTAAACCCTAAGCCCTAAACCCTAAACCCTAACCCCCTAAACCAACACCCTAAACCCTAAACCCTAAATCCCAAACTCTAAACACTAAGTCGTAAACCCCGAACCCTAACCACTAAACCCTAAACCCTAAACCCTAAACTATAAACCATAAACCTTAAATCCTGAACCCTAAACACTAAACCATAAACCCTAAACCCAGAACCTTAACCCCTAACACCTAACCCCTAAACCCTAACCCCAAAACCCTAAACCCTAAACCCTAAACACCTAAACCCAAAACCATAACCCTAAACCCTAACCCTAAATCATAACCCTTAAACCCTAACCCTAAATCCCTAAACCCTAACCCAAAATAATAAATCATAAACCCTAAACCCTA
>NW_026028865.1:0-952 GCF_019186545.1 Solanum stenotomum | reverse complement strand
TAATAAGTTCAATTACATTTTCAATCAATTAGAGAGTATTTACATGATCAACTAGTTGTAGTTGTCTCAAATAAAGTGTTCAATTGATTATTTTGATATGAAATGCTTCATGAACCCATTATTAGTGATAAATAAAATTATTTAATTATGATTACATTTCTATTAATAAGTTCAATTACATTTTCAATGCATTATAGAGTAATTACATAATCAAGTAACTGTATTTGTCTTAAATAAAGTGATCAATTGATTATTTTGATTTGAAATGCTTCATTAACTCATAATTAGCGATAAATAAAGTTATTTAATTATAATGACCTTTCAATTAATAAGTTCAATTACATTTTCAATTAATTATAGAGTAATTACATGATAAACTAGTTGTATTTGTCTTAAATAAAGTGTTCAATTGTTTATTTTGATATGAAATGTTTCACTAACTCATAATTAGTGATAAATAAAGTTATTTAATTATAATTACCCTTCAATTAATAAGTTCAATTACATTTTCAATCAATTATAGAGTAATTACATGATCAACTAATTGTATTTTTCTTAAATAAAGTGATCAATTGATTATTTTGATTTGAAATGCTTCATTAACTCATAATTAGTGATAAATAAAGTTATTTAATTATAATTATCTTTCAATTAATAAGTTCAATTACATTTTCAATCAAATATAAAGTAATTACATGATCAACTAATTGTATTTATCTTAAATAAAGTGTTCAGTTGATTATTTTGATTTGAAATGCTTCATTAACTCATAATTAGTTATAAATAAAGTTATCTAATTATAAATATCTTTCAATTAATAAGTTCAATTATATTTTCAATGCATTATAGAGTAATTACATGATCAATTAATTGTATTTGTCTTAAATAAAGTGATCAATGAATTATTTTGATTTGAAATGTTTTATTAACTCATAATTAGTGATAAATAAAG
>NW_026028864.1:0-417 GCF_019186545.1 Solanum stenotomum | reverse complement strand
TACTAACATATTTACCCAAAATTTGCAGATAAAATCCCCTTGATTTATTGAATAGGAATTAAGTCCATTGCATGCGCCACTTGATCCACCAAATTGTGCATCAGGGCTTAAATATCAAAGATTAGAGGCGACTTTCAACCAATTACAATCATCGACATCAACAACAATCGAACAACTTTACTAATTTTATTTTTTACTTTATTAAATACATTTATAATTCACTTTATTTACTTTAACGACTTTATTTTAAATTTTACAGGAATCAACAAAGGTCTTCAAAGACAATTGAAGACATCACTTGGCCCCACGGCTCCACAGTCATCAACCACACGGCTTTATTTCTCACTTACCTTTATTTTATTTTACTTGATCATGACTTTATTTGTAATTTTTACTCTAAATTTTTTACAAAAATCA
>NW_026028863.1:0-5459 GCF_019186545.1 Solanum stenotomum | reverse complement strand
TGTTTACTAGAACACCACCCAAATCTGCAACCTCTCCAAGAGCTGCTCTCCATTTTTGGACCTTATCCATCCACTCCCTCTTTCCTTCATCACTTTCAGCTTCAATTTGCCTCTCATATCTCGTAAATGCTTCTGCAAAACTCTTTTTCTGATCTCTAACTTCAGAAGGATCCACATGGTAGAAGACAGGAAGAATTGCATGCCCTTTTGTCCTCTTATGTTCAAGGATTTTGACAAGCTCATCAAGGCACCATGTTGAAGTAACATAGTTCTTCGAGAGGATAATTATTGAACTCCTCGAATTTATAATTGCATTCTCTAATTCTGTCTTAATATTTTCCCCTCTCTCAATCTCATTATCATCCTTAAACGTACGCCACCCTGCACCTACCAAAGCTGCATAAAGAGTGTCAGTAAAAGTCTTGCGGGTGTCTTCACCCCTGAAACTCAAGAACACATGATAAATGGATGGAGAAACAAAAGAGGAAGATGTTTGTGGTCTTCTTTCAGAACCCATCAGATCAAGTTGACCAATCAATTCTCCCAGTGAGGATACACAATTACACAATGCTTTAAAAGCCAATATATGACACAAGGACAAGAAAAATGCAGACTAGAGAAAACTAGTATTAGGCTAGTTCTCTTATCTGCTACTCCCTCTGTCCCTAATTACTTATTCATTTTGACAAATCAAGAAAGGACAAATTCTTTTTACCTATTATACCATCAATTAAATGACTAATTATTTTGAATAATGTAGAACTTTTCATCCACTACATAATTAATAGTGGTAAAATGATAAACTCACTATGTCATTAATTAGTTTCTTAATAGGTGTGTCAATTTAAAAGTGGACAAGTAATTAGGGACAGAGGGAGTAATAAATTAATAAGCTGATTATTTATTTAAGCCTTGGATCAATGAACACAAGTCCAAATTCTGACTCAACGTTCACTAACTTCTGTCTTTACCACTAATAATGAATTAAATTAACCAAATGTGGTCCAGGAATCTATGCAGATTGATTAAAAAAAAGATAAAAGGGGCCAACTGCTTAATTAACTAATCCTGTTGATTAGTTTATTCAGAAATCTACAAAAATATGGACTCATTAGTTGCACCGGCCAATATTCTTTCTGCAAAGACCATCTAATGCTACATAATAAATAAAACAGAATTAAGAAAATTGCACTCCATGTTAAATTATGCATTTTGGTTGGCATAATGAAACAAATAAGATTATTTCAACAACTCACCGATTATCATTTAAAAAAAAGAAAGGATGATTCGAAGATTGGTCGCATAATGGTGTAAGAAGAAACCCTGATTATTCTATACATACATACATACCCTGAAATATGATAGAATCGCCATTTCTGTTGTTGCTGCAAAGTGACAATCCATGGCTTCCGACGATTTCTGATTTTTCCGTCTGGACCTAATACAATTTGAGGTCACCCATATAACTGTTGGCATCCTCAGACAAGAAAAAGGCCCAAAATAATCCCTTATTTTTTTTGTTAAGATTCAACGTCATATGTGAGTTTTCACATAAAATATTAATAGTCATATTTGTAATATTGGTGCACTTTTGGTCTTTTTTCAAAATTTTGCTCATTTTTTAACATTGATTTTATCCGTAATTTATGTATGGAATGTTTAATCGTCATTTTATATATTTAGTAGAAATAATGACTCCATGTGAGAGATTGTGAGAAGAAGACTAAAAGTGCACCAATATTATAAACATGAGGGAGTATTAATGTTTCATGTGAAAACTCAAGGATGACTTTGAGTCTTAACCCAAAGATGAGGGATTATTTTGGGCCTTCTCTCTATATGGGTCAAAATAGACTCACGGGTTATTTCAATTTTTTTTTTGGCTTTCCATTTAGTGTTCGGTATCCATATTGAAGCCTGAAACTCGACTAAATCCGGATTCGCGCTGGAAAGTCCCACATTATTTGTGTTGGTGTAATATACCACAAAATACAATAAATTACTATTGAAATAAAATGACAAAAATGAATAAACAAATATTTAAGCTGAGGCGGGATATCTTGCTCTCTTTAAGGAGATTCAAGTTCACTGCAGCATAATCTACATCAATCTAGCAATAATATTCTTGATTTGTCCCATCCAGGATACAACAGCCCAACAACGTCGTACAACTCAAGCAACTCCGGATTTAGTTGAAGAGTCCAAAGCTTCACATAAGAACATTTTCCTTCAACATATAAATATTTTCTTTTGTATAGTAAATATAGTTGAAGACTTAGAATATTTTTTTTGTCTCAACTCTCTTTTTCACTACACTAACCTCAATATAAATTTCTCATATTTTTCTGAAAATACATTAATACTACTTATAAGTCAATTTAACTACATATCAATCTAATTTTTAATTATCTAAAATGAATTGAATTTTAAATGAATTATACTAATAAATAAGCGGTTAACTTAAATGAATTGGACAAATTATATATTAATGTACTAATTTTACCATCTATACTCATATGGACGTCGGTATGATTATATATTTGAGTAAATATAAATATCTAAATAACTTATAAACTACAATTTTGACTCTATCAGTATTTTTAATTTGATGAATAATTTTATTATTGTATTTCTAATATTATTTTAAAATTTTCTTTCCAAAATAGAACTTCTTCATACATATTAAAACTGGCTTATCAACATATTGATTAAGCATATTGGCTCAATACTTTTCTCCGAACATATATATCTTATTTATAAGATTAATTTGAGTTAAGATACTGGTGCAACTATATATGTTTTTCATGTATGAACAGATCAGAAATATTGGCATAAGACTTTCCAAGTATATCGATAAATAATACTTAAAAACTACTTTCAAAACCAAAGCTAATATAACTGGACATAAATTTTTTTTTTTTTTTTTTTTTATTTGCACCGGGTGTCCGAGTCTCTTTGAGCCCCGACTAATCCCGGGGGTGCACAGGCCCTCGGCAAGGAGTTTTCCCGCAAGTGGACATAAATTATAATATGAAAAACATAAAACCTAGTTAATTTGGGGCAGCCTTGGCCTTAGGCCTTGGCTTGCCCCTTTTGTTTGGCACTCCTCCCTTAGGCCTTAACTCATAGACCACCATAGCACACCTAGATGGTCTACTAACTTAGGGGAATTCATTTTATACCTCATTGACACTACGTTTAGGCTCTAGTTCAAACTGCGAAATTTCTGGGGTGTTACACATGGGCTAAGCAGATCGAAGGGTGGAGGAAAGCACTCAAAGAAGTTTCTACTCTTGGGGGGATGACTTTACAGGGGTAAACTGAAAGGTAAGCTCCATTATTACCCAAGATTTATGTGTAGCAGCCCATGTACTGTGTCTTCAATTATACTTTGATTAAATGTTCCTGTTTTCGGATGACAAGTTTGTGATTCTACCTTCTAATGTCTGGTCCTTGTGTGCTGCTCTTGTAGGAACAAGACACAGTTTATTGAGAAGATCATCAAAGTAATTGAAGAGAAAATAAATCATTCAGTTGTATGTATTGCACCCCATCTCATTGGAATAGATTCTCGGGTTAAAGACCTTAATCTGTGGTTGAAAAATAGGACTGATACAGTTAGTGTAGCTGAAGTTTGTGGTATGGGTGGGATAGGAAAAACTACAATTGCCAAGTATGTCTTCAATATAAACTACACGAATTTTGAAGGAAGCAGCTTTCTCGAGAACACAAGACAATATTCTTAATAGAGTATTTCAGAACATATTTCTTCAAAATTAGAGAAATGTCTATCATAAAATATAATTATGAATAAGATGACGATAGAAGTATTGATTGTCACCCAAATTCCACATAAATAGTTCTTTCTAGAAAAATGAAATTTCAAATGAAGGAAGAAAAAAGAAGATACTTGGGGAGACGATGGCTAAGATATCATATTTTGCATCCGACTCCTCCAAAGATTTTAGCAGGTATATGTATTCCCATTCATGGATCTCATGGTATGTAGGGCAAAATGAAGTCCAATCCAATCCCCATATGGCCATAGCAGTATAAATCTACAAGCCCTTGACGTTTGGCAGGCATCATCCCCTGATAAGGATAATCTCGCTGCATTTCTTGACTGTTTGAGTTCAAAACCATGTCTACTTGCTCTCCATGCATTAAGTGAATACCAATTTCCTTGATGCTAAAACCCTCCATAGTAACAACTGAGACATTCAAGGTGTCACCAGCATCCAGCTGACTCAGAAATATCCAATGGGTGAACCATAACATTTCGTTTTGGGCTTCAGGAAGACCATAGCAAGTCGGGCTATAAATCAGTTTCACATTCTTCTGCTCATTATGGATTATCAAATAAAACTGGATACCCTCAATCCAGACTTTCCAGTCAATTGTGTACACTGAGCACACAGTTATGCCCTGGATCTTGAGATCAGGAGATGAAGGGACGGTGAAAGATAGAGTTGATCCAGCACTCTTGTAACAAAACCAATCAGGAACCATGCTCCCTGGAAGATATATGCTGATCATTCCGCTTTCAAACAATACCTGTGTCATGAAGAATCTCATTAAAAATGACAAAATAAAAACAAAAAAGGAACCAACAGGTACAGCTGTTACATGAAGAAGTTTGACCACACAAATGACAGTAGATCCGTCAACCCCTTCTTTGGGGGTGGGAGGGGGGAATGGAAGAGGAGAAAATACCTTTACTGGTCCTCTACTTTCTGTATGAGTTGAATTGTTATACAATTTCACTTCAAAGCTTCCGACAGAATCCCACATGCTTAATTCCAACGACTTCATTGTTTTCTCAACTCCTCCCATGGATTCCAACTTATAGCTTCCCTCCATATCAGTGAGTTCTTTACAGCCATTTAAATGGTAAACTTTTGCCCGACACCCTACTGATAGATATGTTACTCTTTCTAGGGAAGTGCAGTATCCCAGCCCCAAATTGTGGACACGAGGTAGGTCTATGAGAAATTTAAGCATCGTACAAGAAGCTAATTCAAGATTATTGAGCCTGGAAAGAGTTCTGATGCAATCTGGAAGACAACTGATTGGATTTTTACTGAGGTCTAGGTTCTGCAACGACATTAAATTACTGAAGTCCCTGGGAAAATCAACTTCAGATAGGTTGCACCCAGATAGACTTATTTTAACCAAAGACTTTGGTAAAGAAACCCATGGAAGGTCTAGAACTTTTTTCGGATTTGGAACCCAAGACCGGATAAGTGCATGCCATATTGGGTTCTGTTTTCTCTTAGAGGGTAATTGACTCATTGGGATTTCATTGGCAAGAAACACTTCCAAGGATTGCATCCTCCACAAGTCTCTGGGCAACTCTACAAGATTTGAGCAACCAGATATTATGAAGGTTTTAAGAACTTTTAGCTTGCAAATCTCTCTGGGCAGCTTCTTTAGTCTTTTGCAGTTTTTGATATTTAAGA
>NW_026028862.1:0-210 GCF_019186545.1 Solanum stenotomum | reverse complement strand
AGCTTTCATAGCTTCCCTCCACTCTGAGCGTTTAAGAGCCTGTTTGAAGGTATGACGGGAAACATTGGTAGGAAGTTGGATAAGGCAAGTAAATGTTTTTTTGGGGCAAAAAATATTGTTTTGTGATTGGGTTGTTGGGCGGGCTGGAGGAGGAGGAGGTGGTGGTGGAGGAGGTGGGGGCAGAGGATGTGATGAGGTTACAGGATTTGA
>NW_026028861.1:0-894 GCF_019186545.1 Solanum stenotomum | reverse complement strand
GGAGGTTTACTAAAACCGCTGCAAATATACTCGTGGCAAGGGTAATTGAAGCGCTTTTAAAAGCCGCCATAATTTAATTTGTGGGATCCCTAAACCGCCATAAATTGACAAAATAACCCCCATAAATTGAACATTTTTTTGTAGTGATCATTTATAGTGAGTTTATAATATGGCTCGACTCTCTTTGTCAATACTGATTACCTGCTTCATAGTGAGATTTTTCAATCCAAAAAAAAAATCGGCTAATAATATTTGTGCGGCTACTACAAATACAAACTTTTCATGTTGAAGGTCAAAATATCATTGCCTGATCATTTTAAGACATTTTACATGCTTGCGTGCGAACTACAATCATTTTGTGTGCAGTAACATTCAGACACATGTTCAATATTTGAATTTTGACCTATCAAGAATATTAGAACCAAGGTAACACCACATTCTACCTACATGCATTTTCAATTAAGTGGCTGGCTTCTAATTTGTTGATGTAAAAAAATCTTTTGATTCAAGTGCAAAAAAATGTGATTACTACTTATTAATTTTTGGCAAAAAAATTCTACATAGACAATGAGTTCGATCTTTAGGACAAATTAAAAAGTAACTATGTTGTAACTAATTGCATAAAGTGATTTATTTAATATTATTATTACAAGTGAAAGTTGAAAAGCATACCAATATATAGTGGTATACACATTGCACGCAAAGACTCTATTTGTATTTTATATCTTTGTGCGTACATAAAGGTCTTACTATTTACCTGTCACATTAATGTATTTATTTCGATAATTAGTTTATAAAATAACTTTTATATTGGTCCTTTATTAAATTTCAATACTAACTTTAGATAGTGTTGATTTAGGCGATCTAATTACCCCCATTTCAGAAGTTGCAAAT
>NW_026028860.1:0-644 GCF_019186545.1 Solanum stenotomum | reverse complement strand
TATTTTAACTTAGTTAAACAACTTAACATCTTTAACTAGTTTAGTTTCGACTTAATACAACAACTAAATCCACCAACTACACCACATTATTTAGTTTAACTTATTTAAACAACTTAACAACTTTTTTAACTTGAACTAGTTTAGTTTTGGCTTAATTCCAACAACTAAATCCATCAACAAAACCACATTATTTAATTTAACTTATTTAAACAACTTTATAACTTTAACTATTTAGTATTGACTTAATACAAACAACTAAATCCACCAATTAACTAAATCACATTATTTATTCTAACTTATTTAAACAACATAACAACTTTAACTAAATCCACCAATTAACTAAATGAATAGGATCAACTAGTGTTGGTACTTATGCTTAACAAATATATTATTTCTAAATTTAAAGCTAAGTGTCAACACTAGATGGACACAAATCGATCTTGCAAGAAAATCAATTTTTGTCATCAATTGGATGGTACTTATGCTTAACAAATATATCATTTCTAAATTTAAAGCTAAGTGTCAACACTAGATGGACACAAATCGATCTTGCAAGATCAATTTTGTCATCAATAGGATCAACTAGTGTTGATACTTATTCTTAACAAATATATTATTCTAAATTTAAAGTTAAGTGTCAACAC
>NW_026028859.1:46278-51979 GCF_019186545.1 Solanum stenotomum | reverse complement strand
TATATATTGATAATAGATACATGAAATTAATACTAGATGTTTCTATGATACATATGAATGTATGTATACTCATGTATCTAATTATTTAGTTTATTGCATACATCATATATTGATAATAGATACATCAAATTAATTGATTTATATTTAAAGATTAATAAAAGTAATATTAATCAAATTACATGACCAAGATATACACGTTTCTGTTATTAATAATATTAATGAATTTCTTTTTTCAGAGAACAATAAAAAAGAAATTAATTAAAATAGATACACTCCTAAATTTCCACATTATATTAAGGGATTTGATTAATTTAAATTTCTAGAATTAATTGTTCATGAATTTTGAAAATTCTTAATTACTCCTCTAATTAAGGAAATCAGTTACAACCATTTAATTCAAACAAATAAAATATATTTCTCAATTTTAAAATCCGGTTGATAAATGTATCTCGTGGATTCATACTTGTGTATCCTAAGCACGAAATATGATATAGGAAGTAATATTTAAAACTGTCGAGAATCTTAGCAATTAGGACTTAAACTAGTGGGATTTATGTAGTTTAGCCAAAAAAAAAACCATACATATGCATAATTCATTCCTTGCCGGGCCTTAAAATTTTCGTTGCTACTAACAAGGATCGTGGTGCAATGATAAGTGTTCATTCATCTTTAATCAAATATTTTAGGTTTGAGTCTCCCTAACTGCGAAATCGCATTTGTTAATAGCTTTTTAACCCAAATGTGGGACTTTCCAATCTTCCCTTCTATTTTCAGGAAAAAAAATTGAGATTATGGGAAGTGTTGTTTATTTCATACTATTAATTATTAAAGATAAAATACCTTTGTACTTGCATTTTCCTATTCAAAAGCAATGAGTTCAAATTCATTAACTTAATGCATGAATTATCATTTGTTTATAATGACCATGCATCTTTTGATACGTTTCGTTAACTACACGATCAAAGACCTTTTTTATACTCTTCTTTTTTGTTTGGTCAAATGTTGCTCTAAAGCAATCATTTGAAGAAAATGCACTTGAGCTAGGTATTAAAAATCTAATCATTAGAAAAATGCCAAACATTACGCATAATCACGCTTCTCATCCGATCTCCAAGGAGGCAAATGACATCATTGATTTCCTTTTATTTTGCCAAGCTTTTAAGGGGTAAGTGTTTTTTCTTTTTAAAGAGTGTATATTTCAAAAAATTGAAGTGCTTGGCCCATTCCTTACCTGATCACAAATAACAAGGTCAAGCTATTAAATGAAGGTTGGTAGTCTCAAATCTTTGTTGTATTATCTCTTTTTTCATTTGTTACCTTTTTGGTCCAACAGAAATAAGCCGAGTTTTAATGTGTGTACTAGTTAAAAAACAATCAAAGCGAAGGAAAAAAGCACACTTTTCAAGATTCACTAAATATTAGGTTTACTTCATTGATTCTTCATGGTTCTCATTACTCTAGTTGTGTGTTTAGTTACTCATACTTGTATGTGTGAGATTAGATACTTTAATACACATCCGAATCTTGAATACGATAATCTTACATAGAGATCATTAGGGGTACATACCTGATGTGGAATACATCATCACAAAGAGAAGCGGAATCGTTAGTCGTAAATTGGTTTCTACCTCCTTGCCCTAGCCTTACGCTACCACAACCTTCAGCGATGAAATTAATGTAGAGAATATGTGGTAACCCTAATGGGTGGAGGGATGACCAATTTATAGAGGTTAAGACTTAATCTGGTACATCCATCAAATAACCAATGTACGGACGAGATCTATTATTCATTAAATATTATTTGTGGTATTACTTGGGTCATAAGTAAACTTGGGCCATAAGTAAGAAATAATTCTTACATTCTCCCAACGACCATATAACATTAATATTTCATAAACATTAGTTGCGCATACAATAAATCTCTTCTATAATGTCCATCATACATACCACAATATAACAAACTACTAATGCGAGTTATGACGGTTGTACATAAATTTGAAGCTACATAATTCCTTCCATATCCTACTACATTAGCAACTTATCATACTAGTTTATAAGCTATAAAATATATAACATTACAGTCCACAATAATGTTTCATAGAGACTTATCTTGTAAAATCTCAAAACAATAATGTATACACCATTATGAGAAACAAGAAATTCATTAATGTATATCAGAAACACATAATTGAGCTCAGAGTGTAAAGACGTCATAAATGTATCAATCATAAGTACAACCAAGACCCATTATTTGAACATGTTCTTTAAATGTCTTTGGTTGTAAGCCCTTTGTTAATGGATCTGCAATCATGAGATCAGTTCTAATATTTTCAAGTAACACTCTTTGTTTCTGAACTCCTTCCTTGATAGTAAAGTTCTTTAATTCCATATGTGTGACACATTTGGAGTACTTATCGTTCTTGGAGAAGAATATTGCTATAGTATTAACACAATAAATTTTCAGCGTCTTGGTAAGGGTGTCGACAACCCCAGTCCTGAAATGAAGTTCCGCAACCATAATGCATGAATTGTGGCTTCATAACATGCCACAAACTTTCTTATAGCTTTCCAGTGATCAATTCCATGATTACTTTGATATCTTCCTAGCATTTCGACCGCAAAACTCATATCCGGTCTTGCAAGTTTGAACATACATCAAACTTCCAACAATAGAAGATAAGGAATTGTTTCCATTTATTTTCGTTCTACATCATTCTTTGGGCATTGCAGGAGATTAAATTTGTCCCCTTTTTGAATAGGAACTATTCCTGCTGAATAATTGTTCATGTTAAATCTCTCTAGAACTCTTTCGATATAGCTTTTTTTGAGACAGTCCCAATAATCCTTGTGATCTATCACGAAATATTTATATCCCTATCACATAGGATGCCTTACCCATATCTTTCACTTTAAAGTTCATAGAGTGGAAATGTTTCGTCTCACGCAATATGCCTAAATCATTAACATCAAGTGAAATGTCATCAACATACAGGACTAAAAAAATATAAACTTACTCCCACTGATCTTTTGGTACATACACCGATCAACAATAATCTCCTTAAATCTAAAAGATGTTATGGTATCATTAAACTTTATATACCATTGTCATGAGGCTTGTTTGAGTCCATATATTGAATTCTTTAGCTTACACAACATTTGATCTTTTCCTTTAATTTCAAAACCCTCTGGTTGGTCCATATAAACATCCTCCTCGAGGTCTCCATTAAGAAAGACAGTTTTCACATCCATTTGATGTAACTCTAAATCATAATGAGCTACCAACGTCAAAATAACTCTTAATGAGTCTTTCTTTTAGACCGGTGAAAAGGTCTCTTTATAATCAATGTCTCTTTTTTTAGTGTATCCCTTGGCAACATGTCTGGCTTTATATCGTTCAATATTACCATTAGAATCATGTTTGGTCTTGAAGAACCATCTACACCCGACTCTTATATAACTTTCTAGTAATTGAACGAGATCCCAAACTTTGTTGTATTCCATGGATTTTAACTCTTTATTCATGACATCAATCTATAAATGAAACCGGATCTTTATTAATTTCAATGTCAAATTTGACTCTTGCAAATAAACCACATAATCATCTTAAATTGACGATTTTCTTAATGGCACTGTTTGTGTTTCATTTGCGTCAGATATTTGTGAGTTAGTTCCTTCTTAAAGTGTTTCACCCAAAATGTTGTTTAACATTATTAAAGTATTCTTCAACAAGAGGAACAACATTTGTTATTGGTGCGAAAATAGGTACATTCACGGGCAATGAAATATTTACCCTTACCTCATTAATTTCCACACTTTGTCGTTCACCGCTCCCACTAACTTCACCATTTTCAATGAATTTTATATTATCGATTTCAACAATTCTCGAACTATGATTTGGACAGTAAAATTTATACCCTTTAGATTTCTTTAGATAGCCAATAAAGTAACCACTTTCCGTTTGAGAATCTAATTTCTTTTCATGTGGATTATAACTCTAGCTTCCGCTTGACAACCCCAAACATGCAGGTGTCTTAAACTAGGCTTCCTTCCAGTCCATAGTTCAAAAGGGGTCTTTGGAACTGTCTTACTAGGAATCCTGTTTAACAAATATATAATAGTTTTAAGAGCATACATCCACAATGATTTGGGTAATGAGGAATTACTCATAGGGTTGGGCATAATATGGTTTAAACCCAAAAAACCAACCAAGTCGATTTTTTTTAATTTTAGTTTCGGTTTTTCGGTTTATTTGATCGGTTTTGGTTTTAAATTCTAAAATTTCAATATTTCAGTTCGGTTTTCGGTTTTAAATTTTATAATTTTAGTTAACCGAAAAATCAAACTTATATATATACTCTCTACAGTCTACAATATAAAAAGCCTTATAAAGATCTGATTATGTCTCAAGCCCAGTAGCTCACAACCCATATTTAATCTGGCCCAGTTTTCCCAAATTTGAAATCCCTAAATTTTTTAGTTATCATCGTTGTTGTAACGACCCGAGAGCACCCCCTAGTCGTTACCGGCGTATTCGACCTCTCGGAGGTCTTATACAAGTCCTTAGCATTCGTCATAGCATTTATCATAGAAAAATAGCAAAAAATTTAAAACTTTTTCATAATATAACACAAGACATAAAAGTCACCTCATTTAAACCTTTATTATAAAAATTGGAGTACTACGTCTCAAGGTAGCCATCTTAAAACATGACTACAACACAAGAGGGACACAACCGTTACAATACAAAAGAAACTACTATCTAGTACATAGAACTTAAGGAAACTCTTTAACATAAAGGTCCTTGAAATCTTTAAGGACACACCCGAACTTGGGAATAGTAAGCCAAACTCATCACTTCTAGGAAAGACCCTTTAGGCACCATCACCTACACTTGGTGTAAAAAGATGAAGAAGAATAGTGTTAGTACAAGAATGCACTAAGTATGATAACCATGCAAAACATGCTCTTAAAAGGACATTTAGTTGGAAACCATGCATCATGCCTTTTTTAGAGAAACTTCATGAACATTTAGTACACAGGCACAATATAAACCACATACATCATCATACACACGAAAATTATTCATAATAGCAAATAGAGCCACTTATAACATTTTAGGCACATTCAATGCATACAATACATTACCTTTATCTTTATCTTAACTCCTTTCCTCAAGCAACCCTTAGGGAATACTTGGTGCAATGTATTGCCTTAAGGTTACCAAAGGTGAACTTACATATAGCCTTCATCAATTCAACCACATATATTCATAGAGTCATAAGCACACCATAAGACATAGTCTTCACATAGGAACCATCACCTAAGACAACCCCAAGTCACACTAGTGCAATGTGCAAGTAGCATCCCATAATACTACTCACACCAAGTGTTCCTAGGAAGCCACCATAGACTAGACACATCATATTCAACAAGTCATATCATCTTCATTTAGACATAAGACCAACATACTTTATAGCATCATATAAGGACTCATTCATTTATTACATCATTAGTCATAACCCATTTAGTTCATATCATAGGTAAACCACCCTCACAACCCCTTCACAAGCTCACTTGTGCAATGTACACATGGAGTCCCATACCCCCACATATACTAAGCAAACCCATTAAGAAGTCATAAGTGTAATTCACATGCATAATCATACTTCATGTCTTGACATAAGTAAAGTCAACCTTAACA
>NW_026028859.1:21087-45541 GCF_019186545.1 Solanum stenotomum | reverse complement strand
TCTCTTATCTCAAGGATGGATCCGCTCAAGTACATCTTTCAGAAGCCTATGCCTATTGGGAGGATAGCGAAGTGGCAAATTTTGCTATGCAAATTCGACATTCTTTATATCACTCAAAAGGCTATCAAGGGACAAGCGCTAGGTGATCATCTCACTGAAAAAATCATGTTGATGAAGAGTACAAACCTCTTAAAACTTATTTACCTTATGAAGAGGTTTTATTTATTGGAGAGGATATTTCAGAATAATATCCCGGGTGGAGAATTTTTTTGATAGTGCTGCGAACTCCAAAGGAGTCGGTGCTGGAGCAATGCTAATTTCAGCATTAGGCTAACATTATCTTATTACAACAAAGTTTAGATTCATGTGCACCAATAATACGGTAGAGTACGAGGCTTGTGTTCTTGGACTTAGAATGGTTGTTGATATGAACATACAGGAATTATTGGTTATAGGTGATTCAGACTTATTCAGTCATCAGGTTCAAGGCAAATAGAGCACCAAGAATGTAAAGATACTTTCATATGTGCTTTGCGTGAGGGAATTGTGAAAGAAATTTGTCAAGATAGAATTCAAGCATATTCATCGAGCTCATAATGAGTTTCCATATGCTTTGGCAACCCTGGCTTCTATGATTAAACATCCAGACAAGAATTACATAGATCCAATCAAGGTCAATGTGCAAGATCAACCGGTCTATTATTTCCATGTAGATGAATAACTAGATGGAAAGCCTTGGTACTATGACATTAAGAGGTATCTCGGAGGAGGAGACTATTCGGAAGGCGTAAACAATGTTCAAAAGAAAACACTTCAGAGACTCGCAAATCACTTTTTCCTAAGTAGAGAAATCCCTTATAGGAGGACTCCATATTTGGGATTATAAAGGTGTGTTAACTATCAAGAGGCAGGCAAGTTGATTGAAGAAATACATAGGGGTACATGTGGGCCACACATGAATGGTTTTACTTTGGCAAAGACGATTCTACAAGCTGGATATTTCTGGATGACCATGGAAAGTGATTGCATTCGTTTTGTGAGAAAGTGTCATCAATGTTAGATTCATGGTGATTTGATTCGAGTTCCACCGAATAAGCTAAATATGATGAGTTCTCCTTGGTCGTTTCCACCTTGGGATATGGATGTCAGTGGTCCTATTGAGCCAGCCGCCTCAATGGACACATGTTCATTCTTATAGCTATTGATTACTTCACAAAGTGGGTAGAAGCATTTTAATACAAGTCTGTGACAAAGAAGGTGGTGATAGATTTTGTCTGCAATAACATCATTTGTAGATTTGGATTCCCTGAGTCAATGAATACAGATACTGGAGCTAATCTTAATACCAGTTTGATGCATGAAATATGTGAGAAGTTCAAATTTATTCACCGCAATTACACTCCTTATCGACCTCAGATGAATGGAGCAGTTGAGGTAGCCAACAAAAATATCAACAGGATATTGCGGAAAATTATTGATAACTACAAGCATTGGCATGAGAATTGGCCATTTGCCCTTCTTGGCTACCGCACCATGATAAGGATTTCGATTGGGGAAACCCCTTATCTTTTGGTTTATGGAACAGAAGCAGTGTTACCAATGGAAGTTGAGATACCATCTTTGAGGATCATCCAAGAAGCTGAGTTAAGTAATGCCAAGTGGACGCATATTTGGGATGAACAATTGATGCTCATTGATGAAAAGAGAATGAATGCAGTTTGTTACAAGCAACTTTATCAATATAGGATGACCAACGTTTTCAACAAGAGAGTAAGATTGAGACAGTTTGAACCGGGACAATTGGTGTTGAAGTGAATATTCCCGCACCAAGATAAAGCTAAGAGGAAGTTTGCACCAAATTGACAAGGACCTTACATGGTTCACCGAGTACTGACCAGAGAAGATTTGATTCTAATAGAAATGGATGGTAAGATATGGCCGAAAGCCATCAATGCAGATGCGGTTAAGAGACACTACATCTAGAAGTTTCTATTTCATTTTTTATGTAATGTTTTTTGTCATGTATTGAAAACTACGTTTTGACCTGATTCCCTTGGCGGGGATACATAGGAAATCCACACCAGATTTGGTATTTTAGTAGGATTTTGAAATTTCCTTTTTATGTAATATGAACTACGCTTGGCCTGACACTGTTGGCAGGATACGAGGTGGCTTATATTGTCTTCGGTCACTTTATTAGAAATTTTTCAATTCTCCATTAGCTTTGTATGTAACGGACTACGCATGGCCTAATTTTGTTTTGATACGTAGGCAACTCGAGGAGGGTTTGACCTATTTATTTCAATTTTTAAATGTATTCGTAGATTATGTTTGGCTTGATGCCCTTGATGGAATAGTAGGTAACCTATAGAAGGTTAGATCTCATCGTGACAAAATGACATCATATCTATTTCGTCAAAAACTAGGACAACTTTTAAGGGTGACATTGTAAGAAGATATCCAAAAATTTAAAGAGTATATGGTCAATCAAATCACCCCACAAAAGAAAGACTTTAGATAAAGGACGTTCGCTTTGTTTCATGACATGTCACAATCTGAAGTTCTACTCTTTATTGCTATATATATGTAGATAATTTTATCTTATTTTTTTATATATATGATTTTCAATCAAATGTTTTCTTGTAATTTATTTTCTTATTATTCCTTAACCAAGATTTAGAATAGACGAGTGTTACGAGTCCAAGCAAAGGTAGAAGAAAGAATTATGAAGAGCCAGACCTTCAAAGTCAATGCGAAACAACCTCCCCCAAAACGTATAACTTTTCTTTGAGTGCAGGTTTGTCATGATTAGCAAAATCTGAGAAGTCAATACTGTCTATAGCATCGAAATGACGATATGTTGAGTGGTTTGAATTACTTACTTCTAAATTTATGATTTGAAAACTTTTAAGTAAAGCTTTATAAAAATTTCAAATGTGTTGATACACAAATATTTTTTTTAACACATTACATATGGTTTTTCTCTGCATAAATATCTTGAAATGCACTGCACAAATACTTTGAGATATTTTCAAATGCACCGTACAAATGCTTTCGGATTTTCCGCATAAATGCTTTCAAATATTTTCAAACGCACTGCACAAATGCTTCCAAATATTTTCAAATGCACTTCACAAATGCTTCATATGTTTTACTGAAATGCATATTTTCAAATGTACTACACAAATGCTTTCAAATATTAAAAAAATTCTACATGACTTTCAATTGCTTTATAATGCATTGCACAAATGCTTTTAGTTGATTGCACAGATGCTTTCAAATATACTACACAAATGCTTTACCAGAATGCATTGCTTTGAAAGACTTCCTTTTCATAAATCACCAGGCGTAAAAAGTCTCATTCTTAAATCATTTGGCTGAAAGCCTCATATCCATAAATTATTTGGTTAATATCTTATTTTCATTAATCATCGCTGAAAAGCACCATTCTCATGAATCATCGGCCTCAAACCTTTTTTTCCATACAATTTTGCAAGATTTTATCTCATTGAATCATTTCGGCTTGCAAGACCTCATTTTGATAAACTCGCACCAAAGAGGTGTTATTTCCATGTGTTTATCGCACCATGCTTTATGTTTAATATTACTTACTAATTGTCTTGTCAAGTTTGAGTTCTATAGAAGCTTTAGCACAATGTGAAACTATTTCTCAGCAGTGATCTGGAGCAATTTGTTGGAGACTCAAACTCACCAGCAAAGATCAGGGGTCTACCTCGAACTTCATTCTCAAATACCCTCCTCGTTCATGATACCCAATAACAACATAACTCGACACTGGGCAAACCTTATAAGCTTGCGTCTACCTTTTTTTTCAAAATCCTCTGCCTCATAATTTATCTAGTGCCCATGTCGTTTCTCGCCTCCAAGATCGCATTTCTTGGGCGGGATAAAATTGAAAATTACATCAACTTCATTTCCCCAAAACTCTTATATCGTCTCTTATCAAAGGGGGATAAGTTGTTGACACCAAATTTTGACATTCATTTTCTGTAATTCATTGAGTTTTGAGCTTCTAAATTAATTGTGTATGAAAATTATCTTTTAAAATTATATGTTCTATTTTTTTCTATCTCTTTTACTTAAATAATGGATTTATTGTCACTTTATTTAAAAGTTTTGTACTTATCTAATTAATTATAAAGCCATATTTTTCGTATCTATATTTTATATTAGTGGAAAATCGTAATATTGATACTTTCATTTTTTATAAATTATAATTGTCATCTTATAAGATATTGCATTAGCTATTAAATTAGAAGCCAAAATTAAAGAAGAAAAGAAAAGAAACGAAATTTTCAGTCCAACTAAATTTTATCCAATTAATGGCTCAAGAAGAAGCCCATTTCCACAATCCACTCTTACACCTTTGCACCACATAAGTGCCATGGGAGAAGCCACGTTGGCGCCACATAAGGTGCCAACGTTCCAAAACACACGCCAAACCCACGCTTTCCACAGGCCTGCCCATGCCCTTCACACCTAGCAAACGCCCTGCGACGTGTCTCTCCCCTATTTATTAGTCAATTCAAAATTAAAACTCTAAGACCCCAAATACATTGAATTCCTCATTTAATCTACCTATTTTATCCTAAATACCCTTGGATTTCATAAAATAATTTATTTTTTTTCATTTGGTGTCATCAGACGCCCCTCCCTCTATCTATCTGTCTATCTATCTATCTATCTATCTATCTATCTATCTATCTATCTCTTTAGCCGAAAAAACCTCAAGTTTTGACAGTTTTGGCCTTCGCCCCTCAAAATCCATATTTGGCTCGGCCATTTTCAAGCAAGTTCCTTCTCCCCATAGCGTGTTGCAGAAGATCGTCTACTTCTATGTTAAAAAATATATCAAATCCTTATGCTTCAGTAGAGACTAACTATTTTGGTCATAAAAATCAATTGCTTCTGAAAAGTTTTCTGCCATGGTGTATTGTCTGAAGTTCAAGGAGTCTTGTCACTCAATTTAAAAATCAAAATCCTGCCTAAAGGATTCTCCTTGAACCCTTAATTGGTCTCTATAAATATCAAGCTTAGGCATTCGTTTTAGGACATATTTCCTGAACGATTTTCAGTCACAAAACATACAACCAAAAACTGCCTAAAACACCTCTTTTACTCTTGGAAATATCCAACTTTTTATTGTTTTTCATTGTCCTTGGATTTTTGTGCGTGGTCGAGTCCGAATTAGTCCAACTTTGGGGGTAGATCCGAGGTCAAAAGAGCTTCAGTTCATTGCCCCGAAACAGGTGAAAATCTGACTCGAATCTCTTTATTTTATCATTAGAAATCACGTTTTTTAGGACAGTATATAGTCATGTTGTTAGCTTTCTTTTATGTTGTGAATTTTGGACAGTATATAGTCTATGATCCATGATCATTGCTCTGTTTTGTATTAAGCTATGATTATGGAAGTTAATCCCTCCCTCTTAGATATATATTCAATAGACCTTATATCTATAGCCAAGGTAAAAACCAAGGTTAAAGAATGTATTTGAACCCTGTTTTGAGATCTGTACAAAGATTGAATTTATTTTAATTTTCGTGTTTTAGACATTGAGCTTCAAAACTGTTTTGTTTTCATGATTACATGAATTAGTTTTGTTTCTTTTACTCCAGATAGATGATCATGTGATAAGAATTTTCAGCTCATGATTTTCAATACAGAAAACTTGTTTTAAAAGTGTTGTGTTCTAGGCTTTTTTTTAAAAATGATGAGCAGACCATGTTGTTTTGTGAAGAATGTAATTTTTAATTGTGCAAATGTCTCAAATGCAGCTTGCCTCTTCTTTCCTATACCCATAAAAATGTGAGTTTTAAAGTTTCTTTGTTAATTCTATTAGTATATATATATATGTGCGCGTGTGCGTGTGCGTGTGCGTGTGTGGCATGTGTAAATTTGAAGTACTGTGACTTGGTTATTCATGTTGGCATGTGCTCAAAATATATGTGATTTGGTTATATTTAGTTGGTCGCCTTCTGCAAAAAATGTGTCTTGTCCGACGTTTCCATCTTCTTGTTCCAGAGTGGTATATTTATTGTATGATTTTGCTTGGTTTATTTTATATATTAAATATCATCTAAAGTTGAATCGTCTTACTAAAATATTTTTCCTTTCTCTGTTATACATGTACACTCGGGAGCGCGTTTGGAGCTGTGATATGACTCCATCTCTATCCAAATTAGAGAAGCGACCAATATATGCATTTTAGTTCGTGTCTAGAATGACTTCTCCTCCAAAAAGAAAATCTCGCACTTCCTCCTTATCTCGAAGCTTTACATTTTTTATGCATACATATATGTTGTTATCGTTGACTAACGTTTTGTACATTTTTTTGCAATTATATTTGTCTTTGTTTCAATTTATATTTGAATTTATGCAAACTAACTAAGAATGTTAACAAGACATAGTCACTCACCTTCCCTCATTTAGATATTGGGTTTGGAATATTAATTTGGCTTAGAATAATGCTCTTTAAATTAAGTTCATATTGTTGCTTAACTCGTTTGTTGGTTTGAGAAAGAATAATTTTGCAAAGAAGTTGGACCATTTTTGTCACGACCCAAGGGTACACCCTAGATGTAACATGGCGTGCAAGACCCCGAGAGGCCTCATACAAGCCACTTAGCATATTATAACATAAGATAATAGAAAAGAGCGGGAATTTAAAACATTTTCAACAATATCGAAGTCTTTATAAAATGAGCGGAAGTCTAACATCATTGTCTCAAACCATCTAACATAAGAATAAATCTTGGGACACAACCCATACAATAGTTCTAAAATGAAATGGAAGACATAAAGGGAAAATGGTGGTCAAATCCTCGAACAAAATGAGGACTCACCAAATCTTCAATCATTGTTCTACTATGATCCTAGCCATGAGTGTCACTACAACAAAAATAAGTTATAGCGGTAATAAATATAGTCATTAATAAAGAGTGCTAAAGGCTTTACCGACATTAGTTAAGTGTCATTAGAACCAATGTTGCTAAAGACTTTAGGGGCATATACAAAGAGTGTTAATTGCTGCTAAAAATACATATTTAACAGCAATTAAGTTATTGTCATTAATTGATTGTCGCTAATGATCATTTTTTATGTAGTGTGTGAGAATAAATACCGCTGGACCCTACATTTTGATAAGAAATGTAGGCAAGAGTATGTGTTAGTACAAACATGTACTAAATATGATGGCTATAATAAACATCAATGTAGTCATAATATAAGCATTAGTTAACATAAGACAATATCCATAAGCATAAGAGATAACAACATAAGTCATAAGCATAATTAATCCACATAAATCATCATAATGTAAGAGGAATACTTCTCAAGTGACCTCAACTTATCCTTAGTCAAGACTTGGGTCATACATATCAAGGAAGGCAACTCAAGCAACAATCCAAGCTAATCTATCTTTATAACAAGTAAATCTCATATTAAAACATGCTTACAATACTCCCTTGAAGTAATCTTATTTCATCATAACTATGCTACTTTGATTAGAGACTAGTCCCTCTTTAGATACTTCTACTATTCATGGAGGGCATATCATCTTACCAATAAAAAACAATTCATTACTCATGAATGGTTACAATTTACCAATTCAAGGCTACCAAGGAAAAGCACCTGATTATGCTAGACCAAGCTATCATGGAAAGCACCTTTCTATGCAAGTCCAAGCTACTCAAGGAAGGGTACTATTTCTCAATCCAAGCTACCAATGAAATGGTTTGGCCTTACCAATTGGTCATGCTATCATGCAAGCATCCTATCATGCTAGTTCAAGCTAACCATTGGAAGGGTACTATTGCTCAATCCAAGGCTATCCATGAGATTTACTAAATCAAGCTACCATGCATGGTCTTGTCTTACCAAGTCAAGCTATTCATGAAGGGATCTCATATCACTACTTCAAGCTATCATAGTTCATACATGCTTTGATTCATTTTAGGTGAGCAAGCCTTTCAACCTAGAATCGTTCTATGTAAGAAAACCTTTCACATCATTCATTCATACATACATAGAGTAGATCATATGGGTAAATCCTTCAACAACAATTCTATCAACAAATCAACAATCATCATATAGCTTTACTCTCAAAGCCCTACTAATTATAATTCAATATATAAGCTTCACTCTAAAAGCTCTACTAATCATCATTCATCATACATGCTTTAATCTCAAGACAATTCTAATCTCAAAGCCTACAAGTCATAGTTCATCATATATACTTGATNAAAAACAAAGATAAATAGATTGACACAAGAAAAGGAAATCAAAAGAAACCTAAAGGTATATTAAACCTAAAGACCTCAATCGATTGATCCACAATCAAGCACCGAATCTCTTACGATGACCTCAAGGGAATTGATATCCCAAGCAACCAACGTTTCTAACAAAGGCAACAAAAGCTTAAGCAAGCTCTCAACACTCAAACAGGAGTTTTCAGTTTTTAACATCAATAATAATCTGAGTCTAAAATGAACCCAAGCTATCTATTTATAATTTTAGAACTAAAGGGCCAAAAAGTGACACGAAATGCCAAAGGGCAAGCTGGGTTGGGTCGCCTAGTGAATTGGGCGATGCACCGACTCAGTTGGCGAGTAATCCTGCGTGGTCCTTCAGCTTAGCCACGTTCTGGAATAATGGCCGATCTAGGGTCATCACCTAGGGACTTGGGTGATTCGCCAATTGGCTCTGGCTCACTAAAGTGTCTAGCTGCAACTTTCAAGGCGTGGAATCCCTTGTTTGAGGTCAATACCATCTCAAGCACCTCCATCTTCATGAATAGCCCCTGCATCCTTTGAAGGTCTTGAGCCTGGCTCCTCGTAAATGGCCTTGATTTAATCCGTTTTACATCATTCTCTCCTTCTTGAAAAAAATTTGTCCTCAAATCAACGGATCATCATCAACAACAGTTGGGAAGGGTGACACGTCGCATACATGGAAAGTGTTGTGCACTTGGTATTCTGGCAGAAGGGCAACCTTGTAGACGTTGTTATTGAGCCGCTCCAGTACTGGAAATGGTCCATCACCCCTCGACATTAGCTTGGTCTTGTAATGGGTGGTAAATCGCTCCTTGCGAAAGTGAACCCACACCATGTCACCTGGTTCAAACACGATCCTCTTACTGCCTTTGTTAGCCTTTTTGGCTACATCTTGGTTCTTCTTTTCTAAGCGCAGCCGCAATTTTTCATGAAGCTTCTTCATGGCTTCAGCTCGCTTACTCCCATCTAAGCTTAACACGGCATCTTGAGAAAGAGGAGTGAGATCTAAAGGAGTGAGGGGGTTAAAACCATAAACCACTTCAAACGGAGTCATGCACATAGTTCTATGAATAACTCGATTATATGCAAATTCAAGTAAAGGTAAATGTTTCTCCCATAAGGCCAACTTCTCATGCACTACGGCACGAAGCATAGAACCCAAGGTTCTATTCACAACTTCACTTTGGCCATCTGTTTGTGGATGACAAGAAGTTGAGAACAACAACTTAGTACCAAGTCTACCCCACAATTCCTTCCAAAAGTGACTAAGGAATTTTGGATCCCTATCACTTACAATGGTTTGAGGAATTCCATGCAATTTAACAATATGCTCAACAAACAAAGATGCTACATTGTAAGCATCATCACATTTATGACATGGAACGAAATGAGCCATCTTTGAAAATTGATCAACAACAACAAAGATGCTATCTCTACCTCTTTTGGTCCTTGGCAAACCCAAAATGAAGTCCATTGAAATATCAAGACAAGGTCTTCGAGGGGTGGGGAGAGGAGTGTATAAACCATGGGGAAGGAGGCGTGACTTAGCACGTCTACATTCGATACATTGACCACAAATTCGAACAATGTCTTTATGCATTTTAGGCCAATAAAATTGTTCCTCAAGTATTCCCATAGTTTTGTTAACACCAAAATGACCCATTAAAACCCCATCATGTGCCTCCCTCACAAATAGTTCTCTCCAAGAGCTCATGGGCACACAAAGTCTCTTGCCTTTGAACAAGCAACCATCAAACTGGAAATAGGTAGTAGAAGATCTATCCCTCATCCACCTTTCCCTCTCCCATTCCTCACAATATTTGAAGATTGGAGCAAGCACGGGATCCTTGGGGTACAATGTCTTCAAGGATTCAAAGCCAATCAATTTGGAAGAGAAAGTATTTAACAACACATGTTTTCTAGACAAGGTATCAGCCACAACATTTTCCTTTCCCTTTTTGTATTGGATTACATAAGGGAAAGTTTCAAGGAATTCAATCCATTTGACGTGCCTCTTGTTCAACTTTCCATGGGCCCAAATATGCTTTAGGGACTCATGATCAGTCCTAATGAAAAATTCTTTGGGCCACAAGTAATGTTGCCAATTACCCAAAGCCCTAATCAAGGCATACAATTCAAGATCATAAGTCGAATAATTCAAAGTAGCACCTTTTAGCTTTTCACTAAAGTAAGCAATGGGCTTTTGGTCTTGCATTAAGACGACTCCAATGCCTACTTTACTAGCATCACATTCCACTTCAAAATTTTATCAAAATCAGGTAATTGCAACAAAGGAGCGGAACTAAGCATAGATTTTAAAGCTTCAAAAGCATTGGCTTGTTCCTCTCCCCACTTAAAAGGTTTATCCTCTCAGATTACCTCAGTCAAGGAGGCTGCTATGGTACTAAAACCTTTGACAAATCGTCTATAAAAACTAGCCAACCCATGAAAGCTTCTAACATCGCTTCTGGATTTCGGAATTGGCCAATTCTTAATAGCCTCAATTTTAGACTCATCAACGTCAATCCCTCTTGAACTCACAACAAAACCCAAGAATACAACTTCATCAACATAAAATGAACACTTATCAAGATTAGCATAAAGTTGTTCCTTCCTAAGCACATCAAACACACATCTCAAATGCTCAACATGATCATGCATGGTCTTGCTATAAATCAAAATATCATCAAAATATACAAGCACAAATTTCCCTATAAAGGGTTTCATCACATGATTCATGATACGCATAAAGGTACTAGGAGCATTAGTGAGACCGAAGGGCATCACCAACCATTCGTATAGACCAAACTTGGTCTTAAATGCAGTCTTCCACTCATCACCGGGGTTCATCCGGATTTGATGATAACCACTCCTAAGGTCAATCTTTGAAAACACACAAGAACCATTCAAATCATCAGGCATATCATCTAACCTAGGGATAGGATGATGATACTTTACCGTTATCTTATTGATGGCTCAACAATTAACACACATGCGCCATGTTCCATCTTTGTTTGGAACCAATAGAACCTGTACGACACATGGACTCATGCTTTCTCTAACATAACCTTTGTTGAGGAGTTCCTCCACTTGCCTTTGTAGCTTCTTGGTGTCCTCTGGATTGCTTCGATAAGCTGGCTTGTTTGGCAATTGTGATCCCGACACAAAGTCTATTTGGTGCTCAATTCCTCGAAGAGGGGGCAATCCACTTGGAAGATCCTTTGGGAAGACATCCTCATAATCCTGCAAAAGAAAGGAAATAGAATTGGGAAGGGAAGAATGAGATTGGTTAGTTTGTAGCACATGATCCCTATGTGTGAAAAGGATCAAAGAACTTTCAGACTCAATTTCCTCCCTTATCTCTTTGTAATTAGCCAACAACACTTGGGACTTTCCTTTCAACTTCCTCCTCTCCTTCTCTTCTTGGCTCTCGGCCTCCATATGTTCCTCTTCACACTTCTTCTTTTCCCTCGACTCACTCATCCTTTGGTATATATCATTGGCTTGAGAAGGGGACATAGGATGAAGAACATATTTATGATCATTCAACACAAGTGAATACTTGTTGGTTCTCCCATCATGTTTGGTTGAACGATCATGTTGCCAAGGTCTCCCGAATAGCACATGCCAAGCTTGCATTGGGACCACATCACATAAAACCTCATTTTGATACTTCCCAATCTTAAACTTGTTCATCACTTGTCGATGCACGCTTAATTCCCCACACTCATTCAACCATTGAAGTTTGTAAGGTGTAGCATGCTTAGTGGTAGGAAGTTTTAAGAATTCCACTAATGCAATGTTAGCAACATTATCAATGATTAAGGAACTCAGATTATCCTTGATGAAGCACTTGGAGTGGAATAAGTTCTCTCTTTGGCTCGGATCATCCAAGGCCTTACTAACCATGGCTCGTTTCACCACATATAAATGAGCGAAACTCTCTCCTTCTTTGACGCAAAGGTCTGTGTAACGACCCGACTCCCGAGAGCACCCCTTAGTCGTTACCGGCGTATTCGACCTCGAAGAGGTCTTATACAAGCCCTTAGCATTCATCATCGCATGTATCATAGAATAAAAACACGGAAAACTTAAAACTTTTACTTTGGAAGTTCAACTTCACTTCATATATGAAAATAGAATCTAACTTCGTCACAATGTACCATCTAGACATAGAAGTATCGAAAATGAGACTTATCCCTTACAACAATAAGAAGTCTAGAAATAGGAAAGTACAACAATGTCTTTCAACATAAGCAAAGAAATAAACATAGAAGCTAGATCATAGGGTCTTGTCCTCGGACTTGAGGACTCACCAACTTGGGGAAGCAACTCTAAGTGTCTTGAGAAGTAAACTTGAATCCTCAACGGCCCGAACCTAAATGTTTGGGGAAAAAGGAGAAAATATGGGTTAGTACAACACACGTACTAAGTATGGCTTTTGTGCATAAAAACCATTGAAACATGCATAAAAAGTCATTCTAGTCAAAACATGCTTTTTACCAAGTAAATCCAATATGCACACAAAGTAAGCATCATAGTACAAACCAACATAATATCATCCCAACACGTAGACAACCCAAGTAATACTAGTGTAATGCAAGGAATAGAATCCCATAACCCTATTCAAAGCCAAGTATTACATTAAGAAACCTACTTCATACATACATGCATAAGATCATACTTCATCATAACTTACCATATTCATAATGATCATACATAACATAGCTTCAACATACATAAGTCATAATTATCATAATCATAAGAGAACACTACTACAACCATCTCTTAGGATCCCATAAGTGCAATGTGCAAGAGAAGTCCCATACCCTCCCTTACACAATGTAGAAACCCTTAAGAAAGCCCTAGTAAGAGTTCACACCTTTCATACCTTCATTTAGTTTTACATTAGGGAGATATTGCCATAACCGACATAGACCATGAGAGATACATAGAATCCGGTGTTCTACTCCCACACTGAAAAGATAGGGTTAACACTTGCCTAAGGTGTAACCATTCGTACATAGCTATCTAGGTGGATCCACTAAGCTAAAGTCCTATGTGGGCACATAGTTAAGGGTCAAGGATATTGCTTCTAGAAATCCTAACTTACTAAACGTGGGGGATTTCTATCTCATGAGATAACACATACCGTGGGTAATCCGAACCTTCTAAACGTGAGGAAACCCATGTGGGGAGCCGGACTTACTAAATATGAGACCCCCATCTCATTTACATGCCCTTTCGGTGCTAAGCATCTAATTCCCTTTTGTAATCATCTTTAGTCACCACATAATTTCACATTAGCCTTTACTAGACTCTTATGTAAACATCTTACCATAATAGCTCATATGTGTTCATAAGTGAGTAACAATCCTTTCACTTTAGAAACACTTAGTAAGTGAGTAATCCTTTCACTTTACATTACACTATAATCATGAGAACTACCTTTCAATCATATAGCAATCATACCATAACATACATACATATTTCATAGCTAATTCAAGTGTAGAGGGTTAAGGATGAGGAAACTAGGTCATCAACACCACAACAACACATTAGGTATAGCATCATTACAATCTAAGTAATTCACCTTTCATACTTGAGTTCAAAGAAGAACTAACCTTCATACCTTTTTGCCCTTCATAGGACATTCATACTTCAATCACCAATCAGTTCATAACTATTACATAATACAAGGTAATTCATGAAGTAATACATAATCAACATCAATATAAGCAATTGACATATTCCCTTCAAGGCTTCATTCAAAGACTCAACCCTAATTTCATAGAAATTATACATAACCTAGGCTAGAATTATCATACAAACATGAATTACATAACATCACATTTGATTCATAGACTTCACTCAATATCCAACACAAACTAGGGTTAGAATAAGGAAAAGAAGGAGAAACATGGGTCTCGTGGGGAATTCTTCAAGAAACCACAAATACAACATAAATTCATTCATAATTGTTCATATAATATCAATCAAATTCAGTTTATAACATCAATTTCACTTTAGAAAGAAGACCCACATTTTTGGATTGAAAACCTAGAAATTGGAGATTTAGAAATTTATCTTGAAGGAACCTCTTGGGGAAAGGAATCCAAAGAGTGATAAGCAACCATACCTTAGTTGATTCCTTGAGAATCAATAGAGAAACTCCAAGCAATTTGTGAAAGAACCTTGAAACCCTAGCTCCAATGTATTCTTCTTCTTCTAAGGTCTTTTAGAGGGAGAATTTAGAGAGAAGTGGGAGAGTTTTGATTTCAATTAGGTGTTGTGTATAATGACCATAACTTGTGAATTTAGACTTAAAAACCAATATATAATTAACCTATAAAAATACCCAAAACACCCCTACTTAAATAGGACTTAAAAGGAAAAGAACCAAAACTCCTCATTTAAATGGTCCCCGTCAGGGACCACGACCAACATTCACGGACCGTGAAAGTGCACCACGGGCCGTGGTACTGCCCGTGGTGTTGGAGGCAGTGGCTCCCTTTTCGTGCACAAGCTAAAACTTGGCCAAGGCAAGACAACGGAGCCTCCCACGATCCGTGGTCATGACCACGGTCCGTGGTGATGGTCTTGGTCATGACTTGGCCTTGTGGAGGCAAGGCCTTCAAGCCTTGGTGCCAAGTGATGTTCACGAGCCACCCCTCTCCCTCGTCAAGTGCACCACGGCCCGTAGTGCCGCCCGTGGTGCCTTGGGCAGTAGCTACCCTAACAACCCCAACTCCCTAAAAGCCAAGAGAACTCCACGCCCACCTTCACGAGCCGTGAAGTGGACCACGACTCGTGGTCCCTCTCATGAAGGGTGAGGCAGTGTCTGGGACACTTGGAGGTCCCTCTCCCTCGACCAAGGAAACTCCACGAAGCCTGCCACAGTCCGTGGTCATGACCACGAGCCATGGTGATGGCCATGGAGTTTGAGGCAGTCGCTCTAAATTTGGGGCAGCCTTGGCCTTAGGCCTTGGCTTGCCCCTTTTGTTTGGCAGACCTCCCTTAGGCCTCAACTCATAGACCACCAAAGCACACCTAGATGGTCTAATAACTTAGGGGAATTCATTTTATACCTCATTGACACTACGTTTAGGCTCTAGTTCAACCTATGAAATTTCTGAGGTGTTACAGTCTGGTTCCTCATCTTCTCCATCTTCAAACTCATCCTCTTCTTGAGGATCTTTTTCACCACCATCTTCTTNGGGTAAGTCTAGGACCACTATATAAGTCATTTTTAAGTAAAAACTCACCAAACTAAGTCACATTTTCAAAAACCCAAATCAATTCCCCTAAGTTCATCCTCTCAAATATTCTCTCTCTAGAAAGTGAAGAAAAAGAAGAAGTGGGTCAAACTAGGTCATGACAAGTCTCTATTTTTTAAAGCTTGGTAGGCTTTGTAATCATGGTATGATGGCTTATTCATTCATGGATTCCTTTCATCCATGAAGCCCCCATGTTTTCCCCAATTTAGAAGAAAAATTCCCTAAGTCAAACTAGGGTTTCTTTTAATGTTATGGGTTATGATCCAATATAGTGGATTATGATTGTTTATGATGGAATTACATGTTTTTAGTATGACTATTCATGTATTCATGCTTAACCTATGATTCTAAGGTGAATTTGATATAGTTGGGTTTTATGCCATGAAAGGGGAAAGTTGAGGGCTTAGATGTAATCTTCTATGAATGATGAATTGCATTATAGATTTGCTTTGGAGGGAAGCATATGGACATGAATTTCTTAATAGTAAAGCACATAGACATGAATTTATTAAAGATCAAGTATGCATGATACATTATGATTTAGTAATGCTTGAGATTGAACCTATATGATGATATATGATTTAAAATTGCTTAAGAATGAAGCGTGTGATTAGAATGTCTTAAGATCTAGGCATGTGTGATGATTGTGAGAAGTAATGCTTTGAAATTAAGGCTTGTAATTATGAATGTTAATTGCTAAGGCTTTGGGAGTAAAGATAATATGATGAACTATAAATGTTAAGACTTTGAGAGTGAAGCTTATGTGCTTGATGAATGGTGGATAGGATTGTATTGGAAGGATTTACCCACATGACCTATATTATGAAGGTATGCATGTTATTATGAGATCCATGTTTAATGCTTAAATTCAAGAAGTGTTGATTGATAGTAGGGCTTGAACCTTGAAAGGACAAGTTGATGGAGTTGTGCATGTTTTCATGAAATCTATGTAAATGCTATGAGTACACTTTGAGAGTGAAGTGTTAATGATTATATTGTTGTTGTGGGCTGATTGAAAGGTTATTCTCATGAACTCATAATATAAATGATGTGAAAAGTTTTCTCACATAATGAAGATTCTAGGTTGAAAGTCTTTCTCACCTAATTGAATCAAATATTTACATGTGGACATGAACGGTGAAGGGTTTTCTTACCCATGATCCAAGAGCTATCCCTATGTACTAAATAGGATTGATTGTCAAGGAAATCCTTCCATGAAATATGAGTTAAGACAAGACATAATAATTACTCTGTGGGATTAATGGTTAGTAAATATTAATATGAGATGGAATCCCTCACATCACTAGAGGCCAAGTTTCTAGAAGCAATCTCTTGAGATGGAAGCCCTCACGTCAGTTGAGGCCGGGTTTCTAGTAGAAATCTCCGTATCCCATAAACTACGTGCTCCAGTATGTTATTTAGCCAATGCATCCACCAAAACTAACAAACATGATTCTAGCTTAGGCAAGTAGGACAACCCTTTTCGGTGTGGGTAACACTGGGTGATCATATTATAGCTCACATGGTCTTATGTCGGTTACGTCTTATTCCCACAACAAGAACATTAACATGAATAATGAACTAAGGTTACTTCAAGGAAGTATTATAAGTATGTTTTGATATGAGGTTTAGTTGTGTGATGCATGCTTAGCTTGGATTGTTACTATAGTTGCTTTCCTTGATATATTTGACTAAAGGTGAATGTTCCCTTGTCTATTAGAAATAAGCTAAGGATGAGATAAAAAAGATGATGAATATGAATGAGGGCCTAATTTGGTTTGCTTAGCATGGGTGAGATTTATGGGGTCTTATCCATGCATTGCACAAGCATTCTTTGAGGTTATTTATGAAGTGTTCCTTTTATATTATGTTGATCTAGGTGCACTAAATATGCTTATGATTTATGTTATTGTCTATTATGCCTATAACTTATGCCTTGTGTTGATGTCTCTTATGATTATGGTATATGTCATATGTTGACTAATGCTTACATTATCCTTATGTTGATGATTTATGCTAGCCATCATATTTATTACATTATTGTACTAACGCATACTCTTGCCTACATTATTATCAAATGTAGGGTTCAGCAATATTAACTTTCATCCCCGTGTCTTGGTTCATAGTAGATCAAGAAGAGAAGTTTTTGTGAGTCCTCATAGCATCGAGGACTTGATCACCCTTTCATTTTATGTCTTTCTTTTATGTTGAGAACTATTGTATGGGCTGTATCCCAAAGATCTTCATGTTTTAGATGGTTTCATACAAGTGTAAGACCTCCGCTTCGTTTTATGAAACTTTGATTGTATTGGAAAAATGTTTTAAATTTTTGCACTTTTCTATCATCTTATGTTATGATAAGCTAAGTGGCGTGTATGGAGTCCTTCGAGGTTTTATACGCCTTGTTAGATCTAGGGGGTACCCCTGGGTCTTGACAAAAAATGGGTTACTCATTAGACATCATAGGCCGGCCCAGCATAGAAAGATCAAATATCTAAAAGTAGCACGATAATAGAAGCAATACAAGGGAAAACTAATACATACTAACCAAATGATGGAGAAAATTTTATTATAACAAGACACAAACGCAAGACACACAAAACCCTAAATAATCAACACACTCAAAGTCCAATTCATGCAATGATACAGTGTAAAGCTCCTATGTCAAGATGAAACATCAATCCACCTATAATGATACCGAAAGCTTAATCGAAATCTAATAACCCAGATAGAGGTATGCACGGGCCAATCGGGATGGCACATCGAGCTTACCAATAACGTAAGTATATGTATTAATGGGTGGCATGGGATGTTACTTTGTGCTTATCAACAATGTAAATATAAATGATACATTGTAGGATAAGCTTAAACCAATAGGCCGCCCGAAATAATACATCGAGCTCAGTATCAAAGTGTAAGAAGCTAAAATGTGCGATAAGTAAAGTAAATAGGCCATTTTTACCACATTTAAGCCAAAATTGGTCTCACAAACTTCCAACTCATTAAGGTCCATTTTATTTCCCAAAGCCAAGTCATTTTCATCAGAAATCATGTAAGTAATAGCTCGTCAAAAAGCATTATAACACTCAAATCATATCAAACACATAGAACTGGGAAACAATACATGTAACACCACAAGAGTATTAACCTGGTAATCCTGCCAATCCACACTTATGGCCTCAAGCCCAAAAGTTAAACAAACAAACAAAATCACAACACAAGGACCCAAGCCATCAACCAAACCAACCAAATCAATCAAAACACAATACAATCCTAAGATTCACGCCATCTAAAAGAAGAGTCTAAGGATAGTCACCTTAACTAAGGATTATCTAACTAAAACTTAAGCTAAACAACCCAACCTATGGCCATAACTATTCAAGGATCAGTAAAGCACAAGAGACCCAAAGGGCTAAACCTAAATCATGTAATACTACTCAAATATAATTAGTGTTGCTAAGACAAGTCTAAGAAAAGAAAGAAATAACATATCTTAAGGCCTAAAACCACACATGAACAATAAATCATGCATTTTTTCCTTCTTGAGAGCCTTAAATCGCTGCAAAACTATCAAGAACACAAAAAGCAAATTTATACGGATCGAACGTTACCCATATCATTAACCCTAATTCCTTATCAAAATTGGGTAAAATATTGACCCTCTAATCAAAGAAACATAGTTACAAAAATAAAATTGCCATTATGTCTTCCCAGAATAAAGATTACATTCCCAAAAGATGGGCGAAAATGAGACTCAATTCAGACCTCAAATGGCCATTTTCGGTATAAAGGTTGAGTGTCCAGAAACTTCAAACAACCCCTTGGAATTCATTCGGCGTCAAAATGAAGAAAACCAAATGTGCAAACCACTTCGGAACAAATTTCCAGACTCAACAAAATCAATGAAACAACCAGTAGAGGTCATAGTGTCAAAATGTTGACCAAAGTCAACAGTTTAACATAGAAAACAAGAAAATGCCAAAAGCTAAAAACTCACCCTGACACCCCAGGATCTTAACCAAAGATCGTTACAGACTAAACTCGACATTGCTGATCTAACTGCGCTGATGAAATTGGATTCTAAGCACATTTTCCAAGAAAGTAGACCTGCATCAAAGTTTAAGGAAAACTTATAGGCTAAATCACACAAACTTCAAATGAAGTCATCTAAACCCAAACACATCATCATAGTAGACCAAAATGACTCTAAAGCTAACAAAACTTACACAAATGCCATCCGAAATTAGAATCTTTGGATGTTGACAGAAGTCAACTCTTCCAAGCTTTAATCTTCCAAAACTTAAAACTCACAAAAAACTCAACTGAACACCTCGAAGAGCGTGCCACCAACCCAATAACACACAAAATCAATAAGAAAGCTACATAAAGGGGGTAAAATAGGAAAAAGATGCATAAAACACATAAATGACCTTGATGGTCATTACAAAATTGGTGAGGGCTATTAGGCTCCACAATGAGATCATCATCTTGTCTCAAAGTGCCAATACTTGAATGAAGGCCTATAAGGAAATCTCTCCAGGAATTAGAATGTTTTTCACGATCATTAATATGTATCTCTTTTTCTTTGTGGCATTGCCATATTATGAAGGTTATACACATTCACTTGTTTCAATAACTTGGGAGCGTCAACAAAGCCAAAACATTTTTCCATCTTTTCTCTAGATATATGCCACATTCACACATCTTGTTAGCGTAGGGTGACATGGTAGTAGATCTCAAAATACTCATACTTTTTCTCAAACACTTATGTTTATGAAGTGTATATATCCTTGAGGCCATGTTAGATGCTTGCAAAGATTAGATCCGCCGAAGAAAATTTCTCTCCATGAGCCATCAAGCTTACATCTTTGAAGACCCTAAAATGAACACAATCAACCTTCTAATTAGGAAGAAAAAACATGCAAAGTGAATATGCAAGAAAAGACGCTAGATATGTTTCATCCCTAAGTGATTCTTCCACGCCTAGCTCCACTAAAAGAGCATTCTTCTCTTTGGTTTGTGGTAAAAAAACTTATGTGAATATTCCGCGAAGAATCATTACTCATACTTGGCTTTGTCCAATTCATAAACATCCTTGGTGAAGAATCAACATATTTTCTCAGTTCCCTAAACTAGAACATTGTCCATTCCCAAAAGGAGACTTCGTCGTGACACCTTTTGTAAGTTGATAAAATGCTGAAAAAAAGTATGAGCAGCTTCCTGGGACAAAAGACTTCCCTGGTCATCTACATGTGTCAACTCATTAGCTTAGGGTATAAATTCATCATAAAAGGCCTCCAATAGTTTTTAAACATATATAACTCTTCCGATGACGGTAGAGACTGTATTGGTGGATGGATGCCAATTCTCGCAAAAGGTGTAGAGAATATTTTCGTTATGGTCATATGTGAACATTGAAGCAAAGATAGCATCATAAATCTTGATGTTTTTCAAAGTCTCCTTGCAATGGGAAATAATATCTTAAACCTCACCAAATGCAAAAGGAGGAACACGCCAACCACTAAGATTCTAATCACATAGAGGAGGGATGGAAACAACAACATTTTTATGAGGGAAAGACTTCAAGAAGTGAACTTTTTTAGTTGTGAATTTGCTAGAGAAGTTGTCTATGGCGTCCTTTGTTTCTGTTTACGACCACTCTTGAATATTATGAAAAGTATCCACAAGCTTTCTAACAAGTGGGAAGGCGTCAATGACCAAAACATGAACTTTCAAGGTGAGAACTTTGGCACGCAAATGTTGCTTATTCTCCACGATCTCTAGGAAAGGGTATATAACCTATGGGTCAATTAAATCCATTGTTACTTCTGGAAATTTTATTGCACAACGTGGGTCTGAAAATAAAATGGGGGTAGCTTCGGTGAAAACACAATTAGAGAAATCAAAAGACGAGCAAATATGAAGTTGAGTTCAACATTAAAAATCAAAATTGTAGCAATGGTAGAAAAAATTGTTGCAAATATTTGCTACATTGTTGTTCCATGTTTCTAGTTTCAGAAAAATTCTACGTTTTGTGATTTTTATTTTTCAAGAATGAGCTATGAATTTTATACTACAGTCGCACAAAATCTGACCATAAAAAATGGGTTCAATATTAAATATCAAAATGGTAGCAATGGAAGAGGAATTGGGCTGCAAATCTTTGCTATATTATAGTTCCATATTTGTAATTATGGAAATTACAAATGACTTGCGATTTTAATTTTTCTACAATTAGATATGAGTTTTACACTACAAACATGCAAACTTAAACCATCGAAAATTGGTTACCGCTAAACCAGACTTAAAGTTACCTGAGAAAGTACAGAGTATACTCTTACTCTATACTTTTGAAATATGATGGAGGATACATCTCTCATTTTAATAAAACCGAGCGGCATTGGAGCTTAAGGGTTAAACACACTCGGGCAACTTGCCTTTGCAGCATCTGAAAGATTGTCTGACGAAAATCCTTTGTGCATTGGAGAGGATTATATTGAGATTACGGTGACAGATTTATAATCCTTGCACAAGGAAAGTTATGGTGAAACTGGAAGAAGAAACTCTGATTGGGGTTGATTGATATAGTGGCAATTTTTTAAACCACACCAATATGGAAAGGAGAACCAAAGATTTGTGGAATGAAGTACACCTTAATTTAGATTCATTAATTGACTTAGATACCAAAGCAAATTTAATATTCTTTTTATTTGGTTCAAAAGCTCTAACTAATTTTGTTGTTTTCTGATTTCTTGCGACAAAGGTCACATGAAAAAAATATTATCATTAAATAGACCCATCTATTTCAAATGATATAGAGGTGTCACATTGTAGTTGAGAAATAATGTTGTTTTAGAATAAATATTAGAATCAATGCAAACAAATCATTTGTAGTGCTCTAGCAATAATGCGGTGACAAGAAACAAATATTTTTGAAGGGTCTAAAATTAAACACATTCATGAAGATTTGATCTTGTCGTCAAGTTTCGTCAAGTCTTCACACCAGAAGTCTCATAAATGAAAACACATTCATTAAGACTTCAACTCTAGCCATCAAGTTTCAGCAAGCCTACACTTTGACTAGTCTCAAAAAATGAAAATACATTCATGAATACTTCATATATCGTTGTCAATTTGCAGTAAGCCTACACGTCGACAAGTCTAAAAAAAAAAATTCATGAATACATCAAGTCTCGTCGTCAAATTTTTGCAAGCCTACACGTCGACAAGTGTCGAAGTAAGGTGCATTTGTAGACACCTAAATTTGATTGGATTAAAATTCATACAAAATTTTGATTTAGATCCATATGCATTTGGGTTGAATGAATAATTCGGGCTTTACAAATGAATAAGTTTATTTTATTTAGTTCAACTCCAAGGTATATTCTACATTGAAGACCAAACTCATGCCATGTGTAACACCCCGTATTCGAATCAGGCCTAAAATGCAGATTTTGAGAAATTACAGGTGCAACCCACGGTTGCCATCCACGGACCGTAGGTCAGACCACGGCCCGTGCTGGTGGTCCGTGGTTCACCACTGCAATCCCTCCCCAGCCAAGCTCAGAAAAATCGGCAAGTCTTGACTCACTGATAGACCCACGGTCCGTAGATCAGACAACGGTCTGTGGTCTATGTCCGTGGATCAAGACCTCCTTTACCCAGCCTCTGACACAAACTACGATTGACCAGCACGGACTGTCAATTTATCCACGGTCCATAGGTCTGACTGTAGATGAAGGTCAGCAACTAGTTAGCTAAAAATTGTTGATGGGTCAACTTCAGATGGTCATAACTCTTAGCAAAAATTGAATTATGTGTACCATGACCTATGGTTAGATAGATAATTGAATTCCCTTTCCAACTCCACCAATTTTGCTAAATTCCGACATCCGTGTAAAAAGTTTTGCTCGTTTTAGTGAAGCCTTATCGGGCAAACTCGACCTACGGATCCAATCGACGGACCGTCGATTGAATGATGGCTCGTTAGTCCAATCCGTCGATCACTCCGACAGCAGTTTAGTCAGGGGTCTTTTGGTCTTTTCCTATTTCGTTTAACCCCTAAGATACGTCGTTTAAACCCTAAATCATGAGGTTTTAGTCAGTTTAAGCCTAGAAACATAACTAGAACTTACCAAAGTCAAATTCATTAATCAAAACTTAGAAAATTAAAATCAAGAGAGGAGAAAGAGGTCAAGAACCCTAGTTCAAGAACGCAGCGAGGTTTCTTCAGTTCCTGCCCCGAAATCGAAAGATTTCTCCGTGGAATTCGTCACCAGGTATGTGGGATTTCACTAGTGGGTTCCTTTCTCCCATTAGGTCCCTAGAATTCAGTCAGTTTCTTGATTCCCTTATTATGAATAGACCTAGGGTTTCTAGAATTACAGCAGATCATCATGAATTAGTTATTTAAATATTCCAAATCAGATTATCATGTTATTGCTCAGTTTATCGCATGAATTTCAGAACCCTAGCTATGTATTTCTTTAGTTCTTGAATTACACATGTTAGGTCAGATATTTCAGTATTCAGTTTTACATGCCTCAGTTTATGAATGCATCATTATCAGATTAATTGTTGCATTCTCAGTTTGCATGTTAAGTTTCGAGCTATCCAGTATCTACAGAAATTTAGTCAAAACCAGTTAACCACTTAATTCATTGGGAGTAGCATAATACCGAGTTGGACTAGGGTTCAGCGTACCCATATAGTCCCAGAACTATGAGCCACGTAGGTGTAGGTCTCCTTTGTGGGCAACATCAGTTTAGTGATCACGCCAGCATGCCTTTATACCTCTGGCAGGGTATATTGGGTCCTCTCGATGGGGCGTATACATCGGACTCCATATTTAGCTCATGTGGTTTTATGTCGGTTATTAGTAG
>NW_026028859.1:0-20904 GCF_019186545.1 Solanum stenotomum | reverse complement strand
ATTTCAGACATAGTTAGATTCAGCTTAGTGTTTTGAGTTTGATATTTCTTTTGTATTAAACTCTCAGATTTGATATATTCAGTTATAGTATATGGGTATTTCCCATCTTTTCAGATTAATTATGAATTAGCTTCCGCATCAGTTTATTATCTTTAGTATGCTCATGATCATGCCAGCAGGGTTAGCTTGGGATCACTTGTGGTCCTAGGTTCCGTGTCTGCGTCTCGGGGGTAGCTCGAGGCGTGACACCATGTGTCAAAATGACTAGGCATCCAAGACCAACAAGGTGATGCAACATGTCCAAATTATGTGGTAATCCCAATTAAATTCAGGAACCAATATCAATCCGTCAAGTGTCAAAATGACATTTTTTGGTCAATCATAAGCAACCTTGTCAACCGCTATAATTAAATAGGGGATAGACATGACATTCAAGGAATTTTAAGAAGACTTCAATATAAATTCTGCAAGAATTGGAGTAAGCTACAACACCAACTACATATCTCTTCGAAGGAGTGGTAGATGGAGTTCTTCCCAGAGATACACTTAATTTTTGTAATTCTTGAGCTCCTTTTAAATTTATTTATTTTTACTCGTGCAATTTAGATTTTCTGTCTTTTCTTGCCTTTTTATTTTATACTATTATAAATTTGTTAGGTGAATCACTATTCTTTTTATCGTTCATGTTCCTTCTATGCATTGCTTTTTAAATAAATAAAAATGTCTAAAAGAAAGTTCAAAACTTGGGGCGGATGAAATCGTTTTTCACATTTTTTAATTAGTATATCATTACTTTAATAATATGAAATATTGACTATAATAAACATAATAAAAGTCTAAAGAAGAAAAAATATATTTTTATTGTTAAATTTTAAAGTCCTTAGAGTAATTGTATTTTATTGAATTTCCTAATTTTTTTCTTCAAATAATTTAAAATTTTCAATTGTTATTGATGCATCTTTACAATAAATTTGAGGTTCTAGCTGAATGCATAACCCTGTGCTTTTCATAAGGGATCATCTTATACCGGTATAATCTGATAAACGAACATCAACAAGATTTATGTAATCATAGACTTTTAAGGGGAACAAGAATCGAGGAAGTTATAAAGTATTTTAGCCACTCTTATTTAATTATATAAACGGAAAAGGGCCTAAAATACCCTTAAGCTAATGGAAGTGGTACAATACTACCCTCCATCCACCTATTGGCTCCCAAATACCCCTATCATACACCTATTGGCTCCCAAATACCCCTGTCATCCATCTTGGGGTCCAATATTGACCGCTTTTTATAACTAATTATCATTTAAATAATTTTTTTTTAAAATATGTGGCAACCATCTATTGGATACAATTTAATTACATAAATTAATTTACAAACCCACTCATTACTAATTATACCCGATCCAAATTAACTACACCCAACCCAAATGAGCTACACCCGCCCCAAATTACATTTACGCCACCGATTAAAACAAATACACCCTTCAATTCCAACATTTAACTTCCTCTTCCAATCTTACTTCCCAAATATATTCACCTACAATCTCGAAAAGCACTACCTCAATATGCTCATGTATCACCATAAAAAAACATGACAGTATTGGTGATTTTTTTGGTGCTACAGGTGTATTTAGGTAGTGTTTTTCGAGATTGTAGGGAAATATATTGGGGAAGAAGGTTGAAATATGAAGTGAAATGTTGGGAATGAAGGGTGTATTTGTTTTAATCTATTAAGTAAATGTAACTTGGGGCGGTTGTAGTAAATTTTGATTGGGTGTAGTTAACTTGAGTGAAGTGTAGTTAACTTGGGTCGGATATAATTAATAATGGGTTAGTTTGTAAATTAATTGAAGTAATTAAATTGTAACCAATTGATACTCTTCACATATTTTTAAAAACAATATTGAAATGATAATCCGCTACAAAAGTTGTCAATATTGAAAGCAAAGTTGGATGAGAGGGTATTTAGGAGCCAATAGATGGATGACAATGATATTTGGGGGCCATTAGGTGGATGAAGGTAGTTTTGTACCATTTTCAATAGTTTGAGGGTATTTCAGATCCTTTTCAGTTACATAAATAGTAGTAAAATTACCCGTGAAAAATTTCTAATGAATTACAAAATTTTTTTTGTTTCCAAGCTATTATAAATGAATATACAAACTCTTTTCTTACCAATGCATCATTTCCATAATTCTAAATTACGGTGATGACAAAGGTTATGGGCTTATTCTTTCCTATTATAGAATCTTATCAGGAAGTTATTGATGTTTGATATATAATCTTAACAAAATACTTGTAATGACCTCCAGGCCATTTCTATATTTATACCTCTTATTTCTCATTTACAGCTTTGCACTAGCGACCCCAAGTAATTTATGACTTGCTAGGACTAATAGTACTATCACCTGGTTGTTCGTTTTGGAACTTTTAAACCTTGAACGATGGATTTTGATAAAAGTACTACAGCTAAAACAAATTTTAGCGGCAATAAATATTGACATTAATAAAGAGTGCTAAAGTCGTTACCGGCATTAGTTGAGTGCCATTAGAACCAATGTCACTAAAGGCTTTAGGGACATATACAAAGAGTGCTAAATGTCGCTAAGAATCACTTTTGATGTAGTGAAGGTTTAAGAAGATAACTTCAGAATTCAATTTTGAGGATTTTATCAACTGCGGAAGGGTCAGTTTTGGCTACTACTGTAGTCGGCACGACTCCCAAGGCTTTCAGTGTGAGTGTGTGATCAGGCATTTTAACTTTCAAGTTAAGGCCTAAGTTTGACTTTAGTAAGCATTTTGAGAAAACGAGCTCAAATGAGAATTTTTCTGGCGATCTTAGCCCCAAAATGTTGAATGTACTCTACAATGATCCCTTGTTTAGATCCAGAAGCTTCCATGCTAATTTCTATCCCTCTTGTATATTTTGACTTAAAATGGATTTTGGTGTGGGATCCATATACTGTCGATATGACCTCATATGGAAGTTTTTACCACTCTATTGAGTCAAGAATGTTGAATTAGAGTGGATGGCATATCTCTTTTGCGTGTACAGGGTTCTGATCCAATCTTAAACCCTCAGGCAAAGATCGGGGGACTTTGCTAAAATGCTTATTCTTGATTTCTGGTAGAGCCGCTTTTGTGCCCCTTTAGTTAACTTAAGCTAATGCCACTTATTCAACCAGGGCTCCGCGTAAGCCAGGCCTTCCACTAAGGCTACAGGGCTCACTTTTGCGGACAACGTTTGCTTAAGTGAGGCTTGCTTTTGCAGCAATGTGATAACGGTCAAATCACCCTCCAAAACTAGTTTAAAAAGTGAGTGACTACTGTCAATAAAAATACCCAACTAAGAGTTGGGGTCAAATCCCACAAGGAACAATTTAACAACAATTGAAAAGATAAAGGCTAACTAGATATTAGCTTGAACCTAGTCATACAAGATACATAAATATCAAATAGAAGACAACTTTTATAATTACACTTCTAATGTGGGCAAAGACGATACCAAGCAAGAGATGTATGGGAATTGAGAAAACTTGAGATTCAATGAACACTCAACGTTCCATTGCGATTCAATCCACAATCATACAATCCCTAATGGGTAGGCTGATAAATGCTCAACCACACCTCATCCAATACTAGGTGTGGGCGATCGTAATCTAGTTTAAAACCCAACGAAAGGTTGGGGTCGAACCCACAGGGAGCGGTACATGTTCAAACGCAATTATGAAGTGCAAACGTGAAAATGAAGGAGCATAAACTCCAAATGGTCCTTTTTGGTGATCTATCAGTCATCTTCACATAGGCTATCTCTTTTTAAGTTATAGCTTTTATGAAGAGCTTTTCTTTTTCTTGTAAAGGGAGAGTCTCCCTCATTTATGCTTTCCTAGATTCTCTGTATCGAGAGCAGTCCTCTCAAATAGGTGCTTAGATGATAGGCTTCATTTCTAGTATGGTGAAGAGTTGGAGAACCTTAGTAGGCTACCAACTCTTGAACCATCATAGGATGGAAGTAAGGTATATGCCCTCCTCACTGTATTTTGCCTTGTTTATCTATGATAAGGCCTGGGGGTGTTGCTCAGCCCTTGACCCATACAAGGGTCGTTAAAAAAAAGAAAAAAAAGTGCAAACGTGGTGTAATCCATTATAGGAATAGAAATTATCGAAAACATACAAACAAATCTAAATGAGTGACAATGAATGTCAGATAGGGGGTTTGGATTTGCATTAACAGCTGAAACAAGGCTTAAAATAGGGGAAAACAACAATATTATGAGGAATTCTCGGGATGTTATCATTTAAGCTAATTACGCTATATGGGTAATTGAAATTTAACAATAATTTGTTGAAATATTGTGGGTTGGCTGGACTTTAAGTGGAATAGCTTTCTCTCGAACAACTTTTACGGTTCAAGTGATTTCTCTCGAGCATCGACAAGCTTAACAAGATAAACAACCCACAACCTTAATGCATCCAATCTCTCGAGCTAGATGGGTAGAATTGAGTTTAAGATTCACTCTATCGAGCTTAACCCATATCAACCCAATACCTACAAAACATTAATCAAAAGGTTTGGTTCCACAACCTCTCTCTCAAGCAATCTAAGAACTCAAAATTAGAATTACATTTGCAACTACTATTCATAAATTAAACACAGTTGATGACTTTGCCCACATTAAAACAACAATATCCATAAGATAATTAGACAAATAAACACATGATCACACCCCAAGAATTGGAGTTTTAGCTACACATCATAAAATAGAGAAAGGATTACCAAATACATTACCCATGATCTGGGTAAAGGTTCTCAAGATTTTATAATGGTCAAAATTGAGTAAATTCAAAAACCCACTTGCAAATCTTCATATTTGAGCCACAAAAGCTTTAAAGTGTACAATGGAACTAAAAAAACTAAGAGAAAACTCTAGCAATCAAACTGAGGGATCAAAAACTCTATTCTATGATTAATGGGTCAATAAATTTTCATTTATAATTGCCCAATTTTTGGCATGAAAAGCCATTGGGCGAGATAAGTCGGGCCTCACCGAATAGGTTGGCAATCCGCCCTTTGCTCCAATCCATTGCCAGTTTGCATTGGCCAATTGTCCTGAGAGTTTTGTGACATTAGGCGATCTAGGTTGCCATCGCGTAGCCGATTACCCATTTTTGTTGCCAAGTTGGTTCTTTCCCAGGGCTGGCACGCTGGAACTTTGGGCTGGCAAAAGAGTCCCTCGGCAGTTCGCCGAGTGGTCTTGGCGATCACCAGGATCGCTTTTCTTCACATCTTCAACTTGTTTGCTCCTTTTTATCTCATAGTGTCCTTGCCGTGTTCCGCCTGCATACATGAAATTAAATTCTTTAACATTTATTTATAGCATAAATTAGACATTTGAGGACACTAAAACTATCAAAACAATGCCCAAAATGAGTCTAAATCTCGGACTTATCAACACCCCCAACTTAAAATTTTGCTTGTTCTCAAGTAAAACTCAAGATCAATCGATTCAACAAGGATGTCAGCAAACAGCGTTGCTCAAGACTCAACATAAATGCACACACAAAGTTCAAACTACACCTACAATGCTCAATTACGCACTTAAAGATTAAAATTGTGACTCACCATTATCAAATGGACTCAAGCTCACAATGCTTGCTTCAAATGCAAGTTCAAGATTAACAAAGGTACTTAAATGTCCTCACAACAAAGATGATTCCACATTCACACAAAATTTTCAAAAATTTAAAGACTCGGAATTACAAACAACTCTCACACTCAAAAAAACGAACATATATATGACTCCACAAATATGCTTGCCCTTATTTTCCAATCAACATTTGTTTCAGCTCACTAAACACCACAAAAGTCTTTTTAAGGCTTGCAACGGGGCTGAGTATAAAGATATGATCATTAAGGCTTAGTGGCTTCTACCTTCATGAATTATGGCCTGAAAATTACTTTTTCTCCTTCTCTGTCACATTCAAACATGTCCATAATCCACCTCATTATTCAACTAAACATAAATCACCGGATACCCTATTTTTCACTATCCTCACATACTTTATTTCACTTTTTTTTCAGTCTTTTTCTTTTCTTTCTTCTTTTTCTTTCCTCTCTTTTTTTTTACATTGAGGGGTTCCGTCTTTTTCAAAACAATCCATTAAAGGGGGAATTTTTCATACTTCTTGACTTTCCTTCTTTTTCACCACACCCCCAACTTAGGGTTTTGGCCTAAGTTGGTTATTCAAACATACCACTACTTCATGAAGGTTATAGGTGATGGGATAAAGAGGTCAAAGTTGTTCAAGTTTCTTCCAGGCAAAGGATAGGCTCAAAAGGTGCCAATCAAAGTTCAATCATCTCACAAAGTTGGCCACAAAGAGGTATATTGTCAAATAGGTTCACTCTTCAAAATTCTTGCCTAAGATCATTTCAATTGCTCGCTTCGCTCAATCAATCAGACCAATGGGGAAAATTCTACGTGTCATCAAGCACAATGTTCAAGACAACCTCACCACAAAAGGCATTGGTATAATAATCAAACAAGACACCACACTTTCTAGCTAGAGTGCAATATTCATCACAAGAGACTCAATCAAAAACTAACTAGTCACAACGAGATGTTAAAAGTTCACATATTTGCTATGTAACTTAGTTTGCCTCATCGTAGTAGTACATTCATTTCGTTCAACTAAGAGCACTATTTGAGTCATCGGTATTGACCACAATCGACGCTCAAATTTGCACAAGAAAAGCCACAATCACACACAAAAGAGGTGGCAAAATTTTAAAACTTGGTTCGAAACCATTTTTATATGGGCCACAATCACAACAAGCACACTCAAATCAACCAAGATAAATATATACCAATAAGCTCCAATATTCACAAAACACAATGATAAAAATAAAGCAAGTATTTACATCAACAAGAGGTAGGTATCGAAATACCTCACCCATACCAACAAAAACATGTAGTTTTCCTCAAATGCAACTAAAAAATAAAAATAGTCTGAAAAGTAACAGAGAAGAGAACCAGAGAATCATCCTGCCAGGCTAGGCCTAGGGTGAAGTCTGCATATCCACAACTCCCTATTTCTAGGCATCAGTGCCCGGTGTCTCAGCATTCTTGGCTCCACTGGAGCCCACCATGGAAACATCCCTCAAAGAGGCCTGTAGAGTTGTATGCAACATGGCTCCCTCTAGGTTTGACAATTCATCATAGATAGCTACATCACTCACACATAGTTGCCCCTCATCTTTCTCGGCCTCAGACTCAACAACAACAACATCAGCTCTAACCTCATCTCCGATGGTAGTCGGATGTACCTCAGAACAAGCTAGAATATCTGCATTTAGTGTGTCAGGAATCTCCACGGTCTTAAATAATGAAGTGAAATCAGTGGACTTCAGCTGGTCCACATCCTTCCTCGACTTAGAAATATCGGTCTTCAAGGCCGTCACAATATCAATGGCTCCCTGGCCCTTCTAACACTCCCCTACTCTCACCGTCAAGGCATCTAAGGCCAATTTGTGGTTATCAATCTCAGCCCTGAGGGGTGTCAAAGCAGCATCAATGGTCCTCTCGATCATCCCAGGAATAGCGGTCTCTAACCGAGAGGCACGCACATTGGATGATTGGGCTAACTGGCCCATTTTGAATAGCATAGCCTAGGTGATCGGAGATCGGGGAGTAAAAGTAGCAGCATCAGAAGATCTAGGGGGAGGGGGTGCAGTAGAAGTGCAAGGAGTATCGGAAGGAGTTTAGCTAGAAGTACCTGAATGTCTATTGGCCGGAGTAGGCATGCTTGCCTCTTCAGGTATCGTATTAATGTCAACATCCGAGTATGTATCCACCAGGGCTGCCCTCCTCCTGTCAGCCTCATCCCGCGTGTACTTAGCCTATATATGCCTGATATCGGTAGAATATATGGGTGTAACCTCGATATCCCTCTTCTCATCTCATGGAACTCGGGCTCGTCGAAACAACTCGATGATCAACACCAGAAATGGTAGAGACGTCTGGCGCTGCTTGGCCCTCATGGCCATCTCCTTCTCAATAATCAAACCCAAAGTGAGCCTCTTCCTAGTAGTGATTGACCCAAGACAGGCCACATTTTGGTAGAGGAGGATTGACTCGTTCAAGGATGACATAATCATGTTGTTGATAAACCCAAACCAATATTTGGCTGACACAATAAGATCCTTTCTCTCTATTAAAGCTTCGACATCAATCCATCTCGGGGAGCTGTCGGAGAGAAGGGTAGCCAACTAACCTTTTAAGTCATCCAAAGTCTTTGTCGGGATCATGCTCTGGTAGTCATGCATAATTTCGGAAGCGCGCTCAAATACAATATTTATGTCATCGCTGCTGCATTTTACCTTCTTGCCTCGGACCACCTCAAAATCCACAGGCTTGAAGGCACTAGCCTTCTTCTTCCCTTAAGGCACCAAGACACTATAAGCCGAGTAGATCTCCTGATCCCAAGTAGGAATGCATGGGCCATAGAGATTTGTGAAGACCTCGAATCTGTGGAACCTGAGAGTGTCCCACATTGTTGGATGTCTTTCCACCACACCATCTATGGAAAATCTCTTCTCCACTAGTATAGTCCTCAATCCCTTAGCTTTTAGTCTATTGAGTGACCAGGGAGGAGGACCGTGTACTGGTGGTGCAGGGACCACTAGTGGGAACTAGAGGTGAAGCGAGGGGGCAGGAGGAGGAGTCTGCAGCACCGAGATCCTAGATGAATCGTTCAGTGCCTTGGAGTGAAGCTCTGCTCTCTGGGCCTGTAGTAGCTGGTCATCCTTAGGCTCAGAGATGGAAGTCTAAGAATGTTGTGAATCCCCCTCGTTGTCTGATGAGGTGAGGTGTGCCTTGTAGAATCCCTCACTATCGAAGCCGGCCTCTAGTGTCTCAGCCATGGGTGTCTTGCCCTTAACATTTCCTCCTTTTGTAGGGAGTTTTGTTGCCTGTGTTTGGGATGTAGCTGCATCATCATCAAAAGTTATTCTCGTGCCCGCTTTTGGGGTGGCATGTATATACAGGTGACTTTGGGTCTAGCCATTTGTTCAAAACAATGTAGAAACACTTAGAAAAATTTAAGAAAACTTTAGGAAATAAACTGCAGCAAAACACACCGAACCAGTCGGCGAGTAGCCAAATCACTTTGGCGACCCAAATTGGCCTCGCCGAAAGTTGTAGCACAAAAAATTAAAAAAATCAAAGTTGTTCAGTGCTGTCCAGGGCTATTTGGTGGATCGCCCACAACAGTCGGTGAACTAAAAGTAGATCACCGAAAGTTATATTGTATTTTAGGGAATTAGCGACGCAGAAGGGCGTTCAAGAAGTACTTTCAGCGAGTCACCGAGTGAACTCACTGAGCTATGGCGTATCACCGAAAGTTATAGAATGAACACTCAATATTTAGAGAAATTAAAGGCAGTGTGGGAGGATTTAGGTTAACCGCCGAACCGAGCCCGACCTAGCTCGCCAAATGGTCCTGCGTGCTAGTTTTTCACCTCTTACTTAAAAATCAAGCCCGCAGCCCCAGATATCAAAATTAAATACCTACACTATGAAATTAAGGCAGACCCATACTACACATGCCCTCGGGGTACTTAGACTTCCCCGGATTTAGCCAATATTGGCCATTTGATGTCTTTTTCCCTTAATAATAACGTCAACCGCTCCATCATTGGGCAAAATACGACATTTAGCACAATTTGGGGTTACTCAGACTTCACCCTTCTAGATCCAACACATATTCAACACAACCCAATAATTTAAATAGGATTTCAACATGCAAACACACGAGAATCAATCATAAATGAACAATTAGGCACTAATTCAATTAATTACGGGCAATGCAATAGTTAAACAACGATTAAACCATACTACCCAACAATTATCGACAACAATTTATCACAAGCAAGTGATTTCAACCCCAAATTTAGTTCGGGATTTGGAAAACCAACCTTTATGCTGAAAAAGAATTTGAAATGCTACGCTTCAAAGAATTCAAAAGTAATCTGAGCAAAGATCACAAGTATCACGTGAAGAACATAAAAGTACGAAAATCTAATATTGGGTGAGGAAGTATGGGTGTTAAAAAGTAGGAAAGTGAAAGAATTTTGAAACTTTAAACTATTCAGCCTTTAAAACCTTTCGGTTCTGATGAGTCCACAAATTGGACTCATTTAGGTCTTTATTTTAGTAGAAATAGTGTCCTCAAATGCTTGTTTTATCTCGTTATCTAACGAAAACCTTTAAGTTTCAAGTATTTGAAGTTTAAAGGAAAGCATGGACACTATGTTGCAAAAAAGGACAAAAAGGCTAAAAACAACGAAGAATTGAAGGCCTAAAGATCACCGAGTCCACTTGGCGAGCCGCCGAAGTGCCTTACTTCGCCTTTTATTCCAGTGTGCTGAGCCCTGAAGAAAAGGATTAAATCGGCAAAAAAGAGAGCAGTCAGCGTTTCGCCAAATAGTTTCGCGAAGAAAAACTATGTGACCCAATGACACAGAGCACGATGATGTTGAAGGCTAGTGCAAGACGGCGATGAACTACACCAAAAGGCGAATCGTCGAGTTAATTGGTGATTTCGAATAACCTCGATGAACGATCCGCTGTAGCACAAATCTGAAGTCTATAAATACTAAACTGTTTATTAATTTGAGGAGAGTTTTTCGGAAAGGCTTTTGGAGAGAGTCAAACCATTATTATAATTTTCACTTAAGAGTTGTACTTTTTAAATATTTTTGTTCTAAGCTTCAGAGGGTTTTGGAGACTTGAAAGAGAAGAGGGTTTTCATCTTCAAGATTTGAAGTGGGTTTCTTAGATTCTTCATTCTTGGTCTGTAACAAGACTTAAATCTTCATACCCATTTGAATGCAACTTCATTTAGGTATAAATTTCTATCTCTTGATATGTGGCTAAAAACCTCAATTCTTGGGGTGTGATTTAGCGAATATGGGTTAAGATATTTGTTGGGTCTTGCTTGCTGATAGTTTATTTGTAGTTTAATTGTGATTTCACCTAGTGGTTGTGGTATGATTTAATGAGTTTGTAGTTGCAAATACAAAGCCACCCATGTGTTTTCGGCTTGCCCGAGAGGGAGGTCTCGAAACCAAGATTGCTAGACAGATGGCCTAAGGAGTTGGTCGACATGAGGTTCAGCCCAAGAGGGTGAACCCTAGTCCCATATCCTAGCACTCAGCTCGAGAGAGTGAGTGAGGTAAGGCGTAGGCCGGCCTTCATGCGGCAAGTGGGTGTCCGAGAGGAACCCATTTCAAACGGGGTAAGTTGCTCAAAAGAGAACTTATTTCCACATAAATCTTAGCCTAGTCACTATTACTCTATAACTTTTCTATCGAAAGCATGTACTCAATAATTTGGATTAACCCGTATTCCGGTCACATCCCAAGATTCACCCTCTCATTGCTTAGATTTCCTTGTTATTTGTTGTTTTTACTTACTAGTGACAAAACCCCCATTTGATATTTGACACTTTTGTGCCACCCCCTTTAATTTACAATGTTTTTTCTCATTAATTTCTTTAGCTACGACTAGTTAGAACTTAATTTTATTTTTCTATTAATTCTCAAATCCACTCTCTCGGGACGACCCCAACCCTTGGTTAGGTTATTATACTATTACATGATCGTAGACACTTGAATTGGAAGTTGTGTTATTGATTACGGCTTTTGGATCTATACGTCTACTTCCAGCAGAGGGAAATGCAATATTCCACATAACAAGCACCATGTTGCAACTTTTGCAACTAAAAGGACTTTTCAGTGGATTAGCTCATGAGGACCCACACGAGCATCTTCGAAACTTCGTAGATGTGTGTGGACCATTATCTTTCAAAAACATCTCTCAGCAATCAGTTCGATTGAGGCTATTCCCTGTTTCATTGATGGGAGAGGCATGCAAGTGGCTAGCTGAGTTGCCACGAAACTCGATCACTTCATGGGAGGAATTGGTAACCGCATTTAATGTGTGATTTTTCCCTCCCTCGAAGATGATGACTATTCGGGATAGAATCCAAAGCTTTAAGTGTCTGAATGGAGAGCCTCTGCACGAAACTTGGCTCCAGTTTAAGAAATTGGTACTACAATGCCCAACCCATGGTCTGCCTGATAATGTGCTCCTTCAACACTTCTACCAGAGTCTGGACGCAGTAAACAAATGTGTAGCTGACCAATTATCGCCCGGAGGCCTAATGCAGCAACCATATGCAGTAGTAGCCCAACTTCTCGATGGTATGACAACCATCAACAGGGTGTGGTAAACCCGCGAAGACCAGGTTTCGCCGGTCACTTTTCAGCTATCTAATGTGTTGAAAAAGACAATGAGAGAGACCAAAACATGGCCAAGATCATGACACAGCTTGATACTTTATCCAAAAATGTCATGGAGGCTGGTGCCCGTGGTGTAAATGTTGTAGGGGTCGGGTGTGCAAATCCTGAGGAGGCAAATTTTGCTGCCTTATATAATGAGGAGATGAACTTTCTAACCAACCAAGGTGGTGGTTATCGATCAAAATACCCAAGGTAGGGTGGTAACCAAGGTTAGGCTAGAGACGAAGGATGGAAGGATCGAGAATGGAGAGACCAAAATCCTAATTGGAAGGATGGGGAGAAGGACAAATATGTGACTCCCCACGAGCAAAAAAAGCCCAAGGATTCGAAAGGTGGTAAGTTCACATATCCTAAACAAAGTTGAAGGGTCAGACAAATTACTAAAAGGTATGAAAGAAGATGTGTCTACCCTAAGCCAGACCGTCACCTCTCATTCAGTTTCAATCAAACAGTTAGAAACCCATATGAGTCATATTTCGTCTCATCTCAACCCGAGACAGCAGGGGGGTTTGCCTAGTGATACTACGGCTAACCCCAAGAGTGAGGTTTGAAGGTTACCTTGCGTCGTGCCATGACGTTAACTAAGGCTCTGTTTGTGAGGCATCCCAAAACCATTTACTTGTCTTTTATTATCTTGATAAAATAATAGTGTGTTGTTTGTACAGATTGAATAAGGAAAGTGCTTGAAAATATGTATGAAGGCGAGCAACAGTTCAGTTTGGCAGATCGCCGACAAGTTCGGCGTACCCGATCATTCCCACCGTTTGACGCAATACATCTTAAAGGTTGAGTCTATAAAACTCGACGGAGTGTGAATTTCGTCGGCGCATCGCCAACCCAATTGGCGATCTTGACAAAGAACGATGATGCACTGCCTACCTGAACTGAGAACTCTGTTATATTCGGCGAGAAAATTAGATATTCGGCATTTCACCGAGTGATTGAGCGAGATCAACTAACATCGCCGAATGAGCAGAAACTGGACGGTCACAAGCCACAGGTTTAAAACTTCCATTTCACTCACTTTCTTTCACTTTGTCCCTTTTCACAAACTCATACTCACACTCTAGTAGTTATATTTCTTAAACTTTTAGAGTATTTTAAGTGTCGAATTGTCCTCGAATTAGGATCACATTACTACCTAGCAAGTCAGTACTATCTAATTCGGCATCAAAGGTTGGTAATCGAACCCCTCGGTTATTTGATCAAAAATTTTACTCACTTGCATAATGACTGATAGTAAAAAATCTCTGTTGAGTCTCTGAGTTACTGGGATTGTATATATTATCGATTATGACTTGGTATTTTGAGCATAATTTGAGGGACTACCACTTAACTATGCTTTGAGTTGAATTGTTACACAGTGGGAACAGAAATTTCTATGGGTCTTCGTTGAAGTTGAGTTATATAAGCGTAAGTTGCATTATCTTGGATTGCGGGGTGAAATTTGAAAGGCTGGGTCGGAAATGGACACATTGAGCTGATTGGCGAGATGAACAAAATTCGCCGAACCGCTTGGCGGTTTGCTTAACGTCCCCACTTCGCCTTTAACTGAATACTCTATGTACTGATTGATCTGTAACTTTTGGCGGTCAGCGTAATTAGCATAATGCACTCGGCGACTCGCCGAAAGATCCCTAGTTCACCATTTGTCTGCACCCTTATATCATTTGTACATCAATTTCAACGATTAGCCTAACAGGATAAACACTTTTGCTCTTGTTTGAATTACTATCTAACTTATCCTCCAAGTCTATGCAGAAATGGCTAGACCAAAAGTCGCAGGGAGAAATGATCCACCCAGGCATATAAGAGCAAGAGAGTTTTAAAACGATGAAAAGAAAGCAGAGCTCACCAGACAAAGGAAATATACCAAAGAAGCCAAGGAAAAGAGATGAATTCCCATCGACCCTAATGTGCCTCCCTATTCTCAAAGTTTAGTTAATGCAATACGGGCCTTCAGAGTAGCTCATGAGATAGATTAGATGATTGCAGCTAATCTTGTTACAGAGGACAAGGCAAAGACAAACAATGGGGACCAAAACAACAATACTCCGGGGACCATTGTTTTACTTCAGGGAGATGCATCGGGCGCTGATGCCTCGGCGGATAGAGAGACTGCATAGACAGGACCCTTCTTTACCTCTCTCCTTGTCTTATCTTTCTTCAACTCTAAATACTGTCATTATTTGCATTTGAGGACAAACACTCTTATTTGTTGTGGGGTGAGGCCCACCTTGCCTTCTTGATATGGATATTTGTGTTTTTGTGTATTTATTTGGGCTATTCTATTTAAAATTATTTTTATCTGTTTTTCTGTGGATGCTTGATTTTGAGGCTCCTTTTATTTTTAATTGCAAATGCTTTTTGACCCTTCCAAAAAATTTGCCACCCCTCAGGAGTTGAATGTTCCTGTTCTTTTGCGAAGATTTGAGTCTCGGTTTTGATCAATACTGATGACTTGAATAGTGCTCTCAATTGAACGAACATGAATGTACGGCTACGATGAGGCCAAATGAAGTTGCATAAACAATATGTGAACTCTTTGCATCTCGTTGTGATTAGCCATTTATCGAATTGATTCCCTTGTAATGATCGTTGCACACTAGCAAAAGTATGTCTTGTGTGATTAGCTTACTTTGAACCATGCATGAATAAACCTAGAACTTGCCCAATTAGTCTGATTGATTTAGAAAGGTGTCCTCTTGAAATGATCTTAGGAAACTTTAAAGAGTGTGAGCCAAATTTGACATATACCTCTTTTGTGGCCTACCCGTTAGCGTGTGAAACTCTTTGAACACCCTTTGAGTCTTACCTTTCTTTGGAAGAACCTTGATGAACCCTAGACCTTACTTGACCCACTACCTATAATCCTCTTGGTTATGGTTTAGCGAATAGCCAACTTAGGCCAAAAGCCTAAGTTGGAGGTGTGGTGAAAAGGAAAAGGAGAAGTCAAGAAGTGAAGGAAAAGTCTCCCTTAACCCATGATGTTGTAGAACAATTGAACCTCTCCATGTAAGAAAAAAAAATTATTTAAATTTTGTGGAATAAGTACGAAAGAAATTAGGTTTCCAAGCAATTCATAGAGAATAAATAAAAGGATGACTTAGAAGCACTAGAAAAAGAATTGATAAAGGAAAAGATGGGAATGCCTTGAGAACACTACATCTCATAAGGATGAAAAGTCACTGAGCCTAAATAACCATACATTTGCACTCAACCCCAATACAAGCCTTAGAAAGACCTTTTTGATCTTGAGTGAGCCAAATCGAAGATCGATTGGAGAATCAAGGCAAGCCTATGGGTAAAAACATGCATTGTGTTCCTCTTTTTTGAGTGTGAGCGTTGCATCTGATTNACTAGAAAAAGAATTGATAAAGGAAAAGATGGGAATGCCTTGAGAACACTACATCTCATAAGGATGAAAAGTCACTGAGCCTAAATAACCATACATTTGCACTCAACCCCAATACAAGCCTTAGAAAGACCTTTTTTATCTTGAGTGAGCCGAATCGAAGATCGATTGGAGAATAAGGGCAAGCCTATGGGTAAAAACATGCATTGTGTTCCTCTTTTTTTAGTGTGAGCGTTGCATCTGATTCCTGATCTTGAATTGATTAACCTCTATGTGTGAATGTGGAATCATTCTTTGTGTGAGGGCATTTAGATACTTTTTGTTGAGCTTGAACTTGCACAAATAGCAAGTATTGAGAGCATGAGAATCTTTGGTAATGGTGTGTCACAACTTGAATCTTTAAGTACACAATTGATCCTTGCATAAGTAAGTTGAGTCTTGTTGTCTGTATTCATGATTGAGTCTTGTGTAGCATTGTTTGAGACACCCTTTTGAATGGCTGAACTTGAGTTTGCTTCAGGACAAGGAAAAGTTTAAGTTGGGGGTGTTGATGAGTCGACCAATTGGACTCATTTAGGGCTTTATTTTAGTAGAAATAGTGTCCTCAAATGCTTGTTTTATCTCAATATCTAATGAAAACCTTTAAATTTCAGGTATTTGAAGTTTTAAGGAAAACATGGACACTATGTCACTAAAAGGGACAAAAAGGCTGAAAACAACGAAGAATTGAAGGCATGAAGATCGCCGAGTCCACTTGGCGAGCCGCCAAAGTGACTTACTTCGCCTTTTATTCCAGTGTACTGAGCCCTGAAGGAAAGGATCAAATCGCCGAAAAAGGGAGCAGTCGGCGTTTCGCCGAATAGTTCCGCGAAGCAGTACTATGTCTCCCAATGACACAGAGCACGACGATGTTGAAGGCTAGTGCTAGACCGTGATGAACTACACTAAAAGGTGAATCATTGAGTTAATTGGCGATTCTAACTAACCTCGTCGAACGATCCGCTTAACCACAAATCTGAAGTCTATAAATACTAAACTCTTTATTAATCTTAGGAGACTTTTTCGGAGAGGATTTTGGAGAGAGTCGAACCATTATTATAATTTTTACTTTAGATTTGTACTTTTTAAATATTTTTGCTCTAAGCTTGAGAGCAATTTGGTGACTTGAAAGAGAAGAGGGTTTTCATCTTCAAGATTTGAAGTGGGTCTCTTAGATTCTTCATATTTGGCATGTACCAAGACTTAAATCTTCATACCCATTTGAATGTAACTTCATTTAGGTATAAATTGCTATCTCTTGATGTGTGGCTAAAACCCCAATTCTTGGGGTGTGATTTAGCGAATATGGGTTAAGATATTTATTGGGTCTTGCTTGCTGATAGTTTATTTGTAGTTTAATTGTGATTTCACCTAGTGGTTGTGGTTTAATTCAATGGGTTTTAGTTGCAAATACAAAGCCACCCATGGTTTTTGGCTTGCCCGAGAGGGAGGTTGTGAAACTAAAACCGCTAGACTGATGGCCTAAGGAGTGGGTCGACATGAGGTTTAGCCCGAGAGGGTGAGCCCTAGTCCCATATTCTAATACTCAGCTCGAGAGATTGAGTGGGGTAAGGTGTAGGCTGGCCTTCATGCGGCAAGTGGGTGTCCGAGAGAAACCCATTAGAAACGGGGTAAGTGACTCGAGAGAGAACTTATTTCCACATAAAGCTTAGCCTAGTCACTATTATTCTATAACTTTTCTATCGAAAGCATGTACCCAATAATTTGGATTAACCCATATTCCGGTCATATCCCAAGAATCCCCCTCTCATTGCTTAGATTTCCATGTTATTTTTGTTGTTTTTACTTACTTGTGACAAAAAACCCCATTTGATATTTGACACTTTTGTGTCACCCCCTTTAATTTACAATGTTTTGACTCGTTAATGTCTTTAGTTACTACTAGTAAGAACTTAATTTTATTTTTCTGTTAATTCTCAAAGCCACTCTCCTAGGACGACCCCAACCCTTGGTTGGATTATTATACTATTGCACGATCGTAGACACTTGAATTGGAAGTTGTGTCATTAATTACGGCAAACATCAGGTTCGCGCTCCATTCGGCGGCGTAACTCGCGCCCACCGAACACTCGGCTCTGCACCGAGTGGTAATTTGGCTCACCGAGTTTTGCAGAACTCCCAGCAATTTGAAGTTCAAACGGTTGACAAAGTTGGGCTCGCCGACCTGTTCAACGAATCGCTGACTGAGCCTTTGTCTCGCCGAATCTTACAGAGTTCCTTATGAAGCTTGGTGGTTCCAATGACGGTCCAAGTCGGGCTCGCCGACCTGTTTGGCGAGTCACTAATTGGACTTTTGGCTTGCCTAATTACCCATTTTCCAACACTTTCCCTTTTCAAGCTGCAGAATCAACACCCGTTATTCAAAAACAACATTTAAAACATTAAAAACTTGGTTTGCCTCCCAAGAAATGCCTTATTTAACATCATGGAACGTCGGAAATACCAATTCAAGCTTCATTTTAGGGGTTTGCCGTTGTGTCGCTAGCAACCCCTTCTTTTGTCGTGGATTCAATTGAGTCGAAGCTGCTTAATAAAAACTGAATGAGAAGTCACCGTCTGATTGAAATTTGAGACGTCCTCCTTCATATATCTTAACACTTTCTCCGACCCTTCAACCCTATTGAAAATTCGTGCAAGCATGTCTTCCGTACAGAAGTTCTTCAGTTTAGTTCTTTGCTCTTTAGGCTCTTGGCGTTCATGAGGTGGGACGTATTTATCTTTGTCATCATCCCTTTCCTTCCAAATAGCATTACGATCACGTCGTTCCATGTCACGATATCCCCATTCATCATCCCGTATTTCCACCCAGCCTTGGGTAATTTGAACGAAATCCTCCTCCTTGATTTGCAAGAAAGTTCACTTTCTCATTGTACAGTGCTTCAAATTATGCTTCTTTGGGGTTTACTCCACCAACTCCCACAGCATTGACACTCTTCAACCCACTACCCATCACATTTTTCAACAATAAATCAAGTTGAGTCATCATTTTTGCCATATTTTGGTCTCTCTCTTGATCCTTCTCGATCTTCTCTTTTGTCATCCTAAAAGTGATAGTAGATACTTGGTCCTACGAGTGTACCATGCTCTATTTATCTTGGTCATGCCATCAAGGAGTTGAGATGCTACTTCATAAGATTGTTGTATTATACCGCCGGGAACAAGTTGATCAGCAACTCTTTTGTTCACCGAGTCAAGACACCTACAGAAGTATTGTAGCAATATGTGGTTTGGAAGTCCGTGAGTCGGACACTGAAGTACCAACTTTTGAAATCTCAACCACGTCTCATAGATAGGTTCACCCTCCAAGCATTTGAATCCTTGGATGAGCGTCATCATCTTTGATGGGGGGAAAGAATCTCACATCGACATACCAATTGGTGATGGAGTCTGTCGGTAACTCAGCTAACTATTTGATAGCTTCACCCATCAAGGAGAATGGAAACAACCTGAGATGGACTAATTCTTGTGATATGTTCTTGAATGAGAATGAACCCAAGCATTGGGGGTATTCATGGGCCAACCCTCCATATAATCCTTTCATTTGGAGGAGTTGTAGCATTGTGCTCGTGACATGGAAGACAACATTACCCTCAACAAGAGGTAGAGGAGTTGCACCAACACCACCTAATTGAATTGGGTCATTCACATCATTAAGATTCCCAATATTGTCTTGGTGGCCCACTTGGCTACCATTACTCCCGTTCATGCTCATCTACTCCTCTGTTCAAAACAAGCAACATAAACACAAACCAAAGTATCGATTCAACAATAACACAAAAAAATCACAGTTCAACTTCAGTAATAGAATTCTAAATAACACCACTCCCCAACAACGGCGCTATTTTTTATAAACTCTCAACCACACCTCATCCAATACTAGGTATGGGCGATCATAATCTAGTATAAAACACAACAAAAGGTTGGGGTCGAACCAACAAGAAGCGGTATGTGTTCAAATTTAATTATGAAGAGCAAAAGTGGGCTAATCAATTATAGGAATAGAAATTATCAAAAACATACAAACAAATCTAAAAGAGTGACAACGAATGTCGGGGGGGTGGATTTGCAATTAACAACTAAAGCAAGGCTGAAAATAGGGGAAAACAACAATATTAAGAGGAATTCTTGAGATGTTATCATTTATAAGCTAATTATGCTATATGGGTAATTGAAATTTAACAATAATTTGCTGAAATATTGTGAGTAGGCTGGACTTTAAGTGGAATAGCTTTCTCTCGAACAACTAAAATGGTTCAAGCAATTTCTCTCGAACATTGACAAGCATAACAAGATAAACAGCCCACAACTTTAATGCATCCACTCTCTCAAGCTAGATGGGTAGAATTGAGTTAAGGATTAACAATCTCTATCTGAACTCATATCTACTCAATACCTATAAATCATTAATCAAAATCTTTAGTTCCATAACCTCTCTCTCAAACAAGCCAAGAACTCAAAATTAGAATTGCATTTGTAACTACAATTCATAGATTAAAACACAATTGATAATTAAACCCATTTTAAAACAACAATTTCATCATTAAACAACGATAGCCATAAGATAATTGGAAAAATAAACACATGATCATAATGAGTCTGAGATTTGGACTCATTTGGGGCTTTGTTATATAGATTTAGTGTCCTCAAATGCTTAATTTGTTCCATAAACTGATGTTAAATCCTTGATTTTCAAGTATATGGATCGAGGAACAAAGCAAGGACACTAACAGACAAAAAGGAACAAAACAAACTAAAGAAATGAAGAAAGGAAAGCATGGTGATCGCCAAAAGCACTTGGTGAATCACCGAATAGCTAGCTTGACTGCCTAAAGTTCTAGTGTGCCAACTTTTAGTGAAGAAACCAAGTCGGCGACAAAAATGAGCACTCGGTGAATCGACAAGTAGTTTCGCGATACAAAGCGAGATCACCCAAAGTTACAGAACTTGAGGATGTTGAGTGCCAAAGTAAAAAGGTGATGGAAGAGATCAATGGGCGGTTCACTGAGTGGTTCCGCGAGCCCGACTTACTTCGCCAAATGGCCCTTTGTGGCTTATTTTTGCCGACTATAAATTAGATTTTGAACAATTATTCTAAAGAGTGGACTTACATTTCTCTCTGT
>NW_026028858.1:23214-52040 GCF_019186545.1 Solanum stenotomum | reverse complement strand
CAGGTATTCAACTTGATCTTTTTCCTTCAGAAGATCATTATTAGTCATATATATGTATGAATTTTTTATCTTTAAAGCTCTTAACTTTAATTCTTCATTTTTGAAAATTGCAGGATTCAAGTCTAATTTTTATATTATAATCATCAAAATGTGTATGTTGCTGGTGATGCAATATAACTTTTTTTCTTTCACAGTCTTTGATGTATCTAAAGTTTTGGTTGCCCTGTGAATAATGACATGAGTTTTCTTGCTTTGAGCTCATAAATTTATGAAGTTATTATCTTTTCTTTTTCTTAATTATATAAAGTAATTTCAATGTGAAAGATTTATCTCAAATGCTAATTAAAGGCAATCAAGAAATTAAAGTAGCTCAAAGTTATTATAAATCTCTCACGAATATAAAATAAATTCCCTATCACAGAGGAGCATGTAATATGATAGCATATAACGTTTGTCAAAAGCAAAGTACCGAAGGAGAAAACAGAACAAATCATCATTTGAACCAAGTAGATTGGCATAATATAGATCGGTACCTCTGCTGCTAGCTTTCCTCACAATGTGCGTAGACTTATGTACTCCTGATATTCAGAGTAGTTTCCATACTCAAACTGAATGAGCAATTAATCAATCAAAATAGTCCTGATATATTATACAGAGAGAGTAGTTGAAGTATAATTCTGGATTGTTTGTTGTTATGAGAAAAAAATTGCATACCAACTTTGTCAGTGAACCAACTGGGCGTTTCATCTTAAATTACAATGGGAGAATCGTTTTGAATTCAGATGCATATGCGGAACTCAATTGCAAGTGACCATATTCTTAATAGCAATTGAGATTTCTGTCCAAGATGGAAGTTTGATGTCACTCCGGGGCAGTGGTATCAGCTAAACTGCTCTTATTGGTTCTGAAGGAAGTAGACAGAATCAGTTTCAACATTCAAATACCAACACTCATTTTTAGTAATATGACTCAAAATGATGAAAGTGAACTTAACGTTACATTGATTCAAAAAGAGCACTATATATATATATACTTTATGCCTTATTTGTTAAAACTTGTGGTCGTGTGACCTTAACTCATTAGTTACTATATGTGTTATCTTTTTGTAAAGGCATGGTGCTGCTTATTTAATTTAGCGACATTGTTGAATAGTGATTTATAAGCAATTTATATATATTTCGTTAAGTGATGAATGAAATTTTAGGTAATAGAATGAAGAAAGTTGCAGATACTTTGGGATAAAGATATATATAATATACATTAAATAAACCTAGTTGGAACTACTATGAGTACTTCAACCACCACCATTCACCAACCAAAATTTATTACAAATACCTACCAAATTTTGATTACTTTGCAAACCAACAGAACCACAAATATGAGATTTTTCCGATTATCAAATCATGCTTTAGCAGTCATCTCTCTATCTGTATGTCCAAATAGCCCACAAATACTATATTGTTATTGTTATTCGTAACAAACTCATTTTGTTAAAATTAACATAGTCGTTTCTTGCATTTGCCAAGGTGAAATGCTATTATTGTTATATTTAAGAGCTAATCAAACTTGTATGAATTTTTTACTAAGAAATGTTGTTGATGTGGTCTCTATACACCAATTAATATTCTTACAATCTTTTCTTTTCCCCGCTATTATATGAAGCAATTGAAGTTGTTGATTTGGTATGAAGTATAAGGTACAATAATCTCAGGGATAAAATGCACGACTGTAGTATCCTGCTTTTGGTTGAAGGTATTAGGTAGTCCTTGGATTATTTATCCCACCATTTATACCATAGTGATCGGATAAGTTCACGGTCAAATCAGCATGGAATGAATTAAGATGGAAACAAGAGAAAATACAGACCTTTGACTATATATGGACTAAAGGGTTGCGTATAAAGATTAATTTCTTTTTATGGAGAGCATGGAAAGGAAGAATACCTACTGACCATAATCTAAAAAGGATGAAAATTAGTGTGGTATCAAGATGTTGGTGTACATACAGCGAGGATAGTGCCACTGATAATTGCTCCATAACAACTATTAAAAGGATTAACATTGGTATGTACTGGTAAAGTTATTTCATTGGTTCCTCTGTTTTATAAAGAATTTTGTAAAATTAACAAATCCCATAAACCGGAACTCACAATCATATATCATCTTACTATATGAGACTCTTAACACTGAATGCTATGATCTTAAGCCTCCACATAACTATAAATGCCTTGGACACGTGTCTCCTCAGAAAGCCCCTTCATTCCTAATTTCCCTCCAGCTCTTTCTAGTGACATCATAACACCAAGATAAAACACATGACTTTAAGTTTACGAAAAATACAATCTCCCCATAACGGGACGTGCAGGATGATAGTTGTGCTACTTCAGTACCCAACTCAATAGCTCCACCAAGTCTACAAGCACCCAAGACAGTAGCATCAGCTTCAAAAAAAAGGCATCTTCTGTAGTGGATCAAGTCTGAATTCATGTGACATTGCTTCAAACAATTAGAACCCGAATTCGACAAGCTTGGCACACGCACAAGCTGGAAGAAATCATAGCATTTCATGTGCAAACCTGCCCATCGCATCAAATACCTGTGTTACAGCAAATGGTTAAAAATACATGCAAAGCCTCGTACTATAAGGATAATACTTAGGACACTAATAGCAGAGCTCGAATCAAATTGATGATGATTTCTTCTACTTTTCAGATAATAATAAGCTTCTTGTTTATGCAACATGTTGAAGTACTAGTTTCTAATTTTCCAACATAATATTTTCTTTACATTTGAATTGAGCTCCTTTTGAAACAGAATACGCAAGGCATAACTTATTCCTACAAAACCTATGTTATCTAAACTTTTGCCTTGCAAATTAGATACTACACAACTTAGGCCAGACAAAGGAAAAAGTTCTCTAACGAAACTAGGTCATAGTTAAGGGTACTTTCACCCACAAACTTCCATTAAATGATAAGCAGGGGTAAAAATTAAAGTCCATCGATTGAGGGATAATAATTAAAGACCACTCCAAAATAGGGGCGGTCACCAGAACTGCAGATCTAAACCAATTTACAAGACAAATTGTTAAAATAAACCGACATCAATTGCACAAAATTCTTAATGAAGAAACTCTTAAAATAGTGTGATATCGTTGTCTTTGGGCAAAACGTGCACAATTTTCTTCCAAATGTCTCCAATCATTAAGAGTATCACTTCACTTTATACACATCTTCTTTTTCTTATTAACTTCTAATGCGAGACATTGTTCATATACCCAACCAACATAACATGAGGTATTCCGTTACGGTTATCATATGCAGCTCATACCTGCAGATTTATCACCAAAACAACACTCTGCTTCATCACTTCCTCCAATTCCAAAATTGTGGAAATATGAATATGGAAAAGTAATTAACAGAATTTACTATCTTGTTCACTTTCAGTATTCCCTGGATACAAATTAATTCCCAAAGTTGACAAATAAGCTCAGCATAATTTCATGTGTATCAGAACAAATACATGTGTTATTACAAGTATTGGGACTTTCATTTGAATCTTTCTTGAATTGACTTGAGAATGTGATTTGACTTACAGTGCAATGACTTGAGAAAGATTAAATAGTCTTTACATATTGTGTGACACATTGAATGTGAATGTGTAATTTTAAATAGTCTAAAATTGTCTGAAAACGACTAGGTGACCTTCCTGGAATTGATTACTCCAAAGCAACACTTAAATGTGCCTAGTAAATTTATTTTTATCTGGCTATTGTCAAATTCCAAATACTACTTCACATACGTATCAGTTTATAATCAATTATGCATGGTTAAACATATTAGCACATATTGTATAGCTTTTGCTATTTTTAATAACTTGGCATATTTTTAACTCAAAGGAGATTCGGACTCAACTTCAACTTCTTCTGTACAATTTCAAGAAGAGTAAAACAATTTACTTCGAAAATTTAAAAATGGCTTTCATACTTCGAGCAACTTGATCATGGGAACTAAATTAAGACATGGCATACACCTTCTTTTGCTTAAAAAAGTCGACACTAATTATCAACTTGGGATAGAAAGTAAGACCCTAAAATCACAAGTGCAAATCCAAACCAATTTATAAGACAATTTGTGAAAATAGACAGACATCAATAGCACAAAATTCTTAACATGGTGTGATTTAGTCGGCTTTGGGAAAAACTTGCACAGTTTCCTCCTAAATGCCTCAGATAAAATTTAAACTAACAAAGAGGACTTTCACATCTTATTGCAAATATATAGACATTTGAAAGATAAATAAAATTCTCTCATTCGAAATTGTGCGTGAGACTTTCATCTTACGTGGCCATGAGCGTTAACCAGTAGGAGCGCGGATTCTTCACCGACATCTCTGGGCAAGGAAGGGATACTGATATGCTCTGTGTTTCCAAATTGAAACTATAGAGATAACGGCCCTCAGTGAAGTAGATGGATTCTTTTTTAATATGAGTGCCTCTTGTACAACATGTTGTTCCACCATAAGAATTATCTAAGAAAATTGCCGTTTCACCAATACTTTTCACCTCCTCCCACACTGCTTTTACAAAATCAAACCGAAATACTGTAATTTTGTATACATCAACATGGGTCCTTCCATATAACAATATGTGAACATATAACAGTTCAACCTCTTTCTCGTCGTCATGAGATGATGATTGAAAGAGGTAACTCCTAGAGTATGGCATGTCTAAGAGTTCTGTGAAGTGATCATATGGAGGTTGGTTAGTCATTGGTGTAGCTGATATTGTTCCTGATGAATCATCTACATCCAAACGGAGTAGAATGTGTGGTGTCTGCCATGTTAATACATAAAAATCTCCCTTGAATACTGTCCATCCCAAAAAAAGGTCAACTCCAATAATTGATTTCAAATCTTGTTTATGAAATTCTTGATCATAACCTGGCTTGCACAAGTAAAGTGCAGGCGGAGGCGTATTCTCATCATCATCATCATCCGGATTGTCATTGTTTGCAACAGCATCATCATCGGGATTGTCATTGTCTATGTCATCATCATTAGAATCCGTGTTATCATCTTCAGGATCTGTGTCATCATTGGTGTCTTCATCATCGGCATACTCATCATCGTTTGCACCATCATCGGAATCCTCATTGTCTATGTCATCATCATTGGTATCTATGTCATCATCATCGGGATCTGTGTCATCATTGGAATTCTTATTGTGTGTGTTATCATCGGTATTCTCATCGTCGTCGTCATCATCATCATCATCATCATCAGGAGTAGTCTCATGAATAAGGAAGAGAACGCGACATTGAGGATCATTGGGTGGTGTAGACAAGAGACACAAAAGTTTGTCGTTATTAGGGAGTGGTGGGAGCTGAATTTTGTCGTTTGAAATAGGATTCCAAAGGTAACAATCAGTAGAGTCAAAGTCTTCTAACACGAGCCACTCTTGAGCAGAAGCACGTATTATTGCATTACAAAACTCATGTATACTTCTTTTATAAGATCGATCTTCTGATATGCTGAAAAAAGTTTGTGGTTTTTGTCGTAACGGACATATAACAAGCCAAGGATATGGTTGTGAAGAAAGTGGTGGTCCATCGTTCTTCTTCTCTTCCACCTTCATCTCCTCCAACATGTGTAGTTAAAAGAATAAGTCCGAATTAAATATAAAAATAATAATGAGTAATAATTAGTTCAAATACGATAAAGAGAAGGAATTAAAGTAGCTCTAGGACAAGCAAATTTGTTTTCCTTTCCTTTCCTTTCTAATAAATAATTGAGATTTTCCATAAATAAATAAAATAATTGGAATTTCCGATTCAAATAAGTAAGGTAAAAAAGACAGTAGTTAATACACGTTACTTATTCTTGTTCTATTTAAATTGGGTAATAACAAGTCCTTTTTTCCAATTCAATTAGTAATTTAATCTCTCAAGTTCAAAGCAAAATTCTGAATAATAATGGAGGTGGCAGATTATGATAAATTGTGGTCAGGTATTCCATTAGACATACTCGGATTAATATCATTACGTCTTGTTGCTGCTGATTACTTTGTTTTTCGTGCCATTTGTAAACATTGGCGCTATGCACCCCTAACGTCTCCTCCGTGTCCACAATCATATACACCATCGCCTTGTTTGATGACGCTGCAAAAAGAAACAGGCATGATAGAATTTTTTGATCCAGTGTACAATGTCGTAACTACTCAGAAAGCCGATATTCCAAAATTTAGGGGTGCCCGAATTCGTAGCTCAAAAGCTAATTGGTTGCTCATGAGTCATGGCACCCGCGGCATGTTCTTTTTCAATACTATTAGCAATGACATAATTGAACTCCCTGATCAACTAGATGAGAATGAAAATAGTTGCTCTGCTTGGACATTTTCGTGTCCTCCGGACTCATCATCATCAGATTGTTTTGTTGTTGGTTTTGAAACCGGTGGCTATGTCCCAGATGTATACATTATCAAAGTTGGAGATATTGAATGGACATATCACTTCTTCAGGAATCATCGAGCAAAATTTCAGGCCACGGGGTGCAATAATCCGTTATTTTTCAAAAACAATATTATCTGCGTACTGGGAGATAAAGGTAATTTGGGAACATTAAGCATCAAGGAAAACTCAGCTGCACAGAGACCTAAATGGAAATTTTATGGGAAACACTTTTCGCGTTCAAAACAAAGATCAATTCGAAAGGCATACATGGTAGAAGATGTCAATAATGGAGGAATGGTAGTTGTGTTTTTAAGTCGTGACGAAGGGGATGTAGAGGTTTGGAGATACAAATTGAATGAAGAAGTGTTGGAGAGGGAAAAAATAACAAGTTTGGAAAATAATAAAACATTATTTGTGAGCTTTGGAGGATCGTACTTGAGAACTTATGTTGCCCAGGGGCTAGGAAACAAGATATATTTGCCAATGTTTCACGACAACAAGGGCGTTTTCTATTGTTTGGTCAATCGCAAATATTACTCTTTCGATTACTCTGCCATCAAAGCTTACTCAAGTTCCAATATTTTTAACTTAGTTCAGCCAAGGTCATGCATTTGGATCGAATAAGAGAGTGATTAATCATCTCTTTCTGTTGTTGTTTATTTTTTCATTAGTTAGCAATGCTTTTTCTAATTATCAATGCCTCTTAACAATAAGTAAAATATATCTACACACTGTGTATATATTTTGCATATTAATATAAAGTAAATATTTATACACTGCATACATATTTATACAAATTTTGTAAATAAATGGCAAAGCAGGACACAAGGTCTCTGTATAGTTATTAAATGTTTTCTTCCGGTTGGAATAGTCATTTATCCCTAATGTATATTTGTACACATAATTAGATGAATTCAAAATTTTTAATACTATTTTCCATAATCATTAAGAAAAAAATCATTTGGAGTATAATAATAATGATGATGATAAGAATAATAAGAAGAACAACAATAATAATATGTGGAGATTTTCTCTACTATAGGTTAGTACTAGGCTAGAACTTATTTAGCGTTTAATTAATTTTGGGGACTTTAAAGTTTTTCAATTGAGGATCCAAGCTACCATAGGTGTTTTCAATATACATTAATAAACTAAACTTATTTACGGAAATTCGATTTCAAATTTTGAAGCTTCAATCTTCTATTGAGGATCCAAGCTATCATAGGTGTTTTAAGTAGACATTAATAAACAAAACTTATTAACGGAAATTCGATTTTCAAATTTTGAAGCTTCAACCTTCAGCAATGACTGCATATAGTTTCAATGAAATGTCAATAGCATTTCATAGTAACTCCAATATAAAAAAAAAAGGATATGACACAAGTACCCCTAGATTGTTATCGAAATTTCAAAGTCACACCTTAACTAAACTAAGGTTCTATTACCCCTGAATTCATTTTTTTTTTTGTAATTTTACATACCTATGTGACACACTCCGTGACTCCACGTAGTTGAGGCATGTGAGAGATGTTTGGATGCCATGTAAGTCAAAAAGGTGTACAAAATTACAAAAAAAATGGATTGTGTGTGTGGGGGTAATAGGACCTTAGTTTTGTTAAGGTGTGTCTCAGGAATTTCGTTCATAGTCTAGGGATACTTTTGCATTATCCCACATAATATGTAGATTTCTCCCAAAATAGGAGGCATTACCAATCACTCAGCTATATAGATATATATACATATGAGACAATTTGTTTCACTTCGAACATGTAAAGCAAACACATTAGTTAATTACCGCCATCAACATCGCTACAATAGTCAGCTTCATAAAAAAAAACAAATCAGCTAATAAAATCAAAAATTTCAAAGAATAAAATGTGAAGGAGAGTGTGTATGTGTAGGAAAGAGAGAGGAAGAAGAAATATCAATAGATTAGTGGCTAAATTTTTTATAATTTTGATCCATTTTAGTAAAATATATTTGAACCATTATTAAATCCAAAACGTTGAACAGAGTTAAAAAAAACACTCAAAATAATGACAAGGTACATAAGAACTTATTGGGAAAAAAGTAAAAAACAAAAACAAAAATAAATAAATAATAATACTATGTTTGAACCAATTCCACTTACAAATAATTATCTATTTAATTGAATAACGATCCTTAAAATGTGTATTAAATATAAATGCTCTTGCCCGATAATAGTTGGCAGTTCAAATTTCAAATGCCTGATGAGAAAATTTTCAATCTGGTCAATATTTATGAGCTCTTGCCCATTAAGCCTTCTATTACCAAATAAAATGAATAAAAAACTAAATTTTGATAAATTATTCTACAACAAAACATATTTACAATAACACTTCTATAGAAACTAATCTAGTGCTGAGATACGTTCAAATGGTCCAAGAAAATGGTCATGTGGGAAAGGGGATTTCAACTTTTAGCCATATAAGTGCTGTCTTGTAGGTGGATAGGTCAATGGGTGGTAGCTCCTCTGAGTTTTCTGTAGAATGATCCGCTAGAATTTTATCATTTTGAACATATATGTAATTAAAAATGTACAGGAAAAATTGTTGTACTAAAACTTGATTTCTATTTAATTAAAAAAAAAAGAAGAATCATTATGACAGACTTATTTCACAACTTTCTAGTAAAATTTTCAAACTATTAATAGAAAAACTATAGGAATGACTAATTCATACTAAAGCAACCTGATCAGATCAAAAGATATGATCATCAATCCCTAGATACATGCTCTCCCATGCAAAGATAATTTACATTGAAATTTTTTTCATTTTCAAATCCATCTTTCAAATATCCGGACCTGCTACTTACAAACAAACCATTTCCATCAGGACTGAATATTCAACCATTGTGATACTGCCAAACAGATTCTCCCACTTTAGTGATGTAGAAGGCAATGGGAGAGCCAGCAAACTTAAACCCAATTACAAAACAATCAGACGAATCCGGCGAACTCGTAAATGTCCAATTTGTGCAATAATTATCCGTGTAATCTACTTTGTCTGGAAGAGAAATTACACATTGATTCTAGCATTAAAAAAAAATACAAGGTATTTATATAGTTATTAAATGTTTTCTTCAAGTTGGAATTAGTCATTTGTACACATAATTAGATGTATTCAAAAAAATTTAATGGAGTTTAATCTAGTTAATATACCTCTTGTTAATCTTTTAAGTTTATTTATGTGTTAAGGATAAAATTTAAAAAGAACAATAATTTTTTTCTTGATTTTTTAAATGGACAAACAATTGAAAATAAATAGTTAAATATATAGGAAAATGCATAAGTACCCCCAGCCTATGCCCGAAATCCCAGAGACACACCTAACCTTTACTAAGGTCCTATTACCCCCCGAACTTATTTTATATGTAATATTCTACCCCTTTTTGGCCTACGTGGCACTATCTTGTGGGCCCAGCGCATGTTGATAATTTTTTCAAGGATAGTGTCACATAGGCCGAAAAGGGGTAGAATATTATAGATAAATTAAGTTCGGGGGGTAATAGGACCTTAGTAAAGGTTAGGTGTCTCTGGGATTTCGGGTATAGGCTGGGGGGTACTTATGCATTTTCCCAAATATATATGACAACTAAATTAGAATTGAGGGGGGTTAAATTTCATTCAAAGATACAAATGATGACGACGAAAATACTTGCTATGTACAGAATGAAATTCATAACCTTCCCTGGGATAAATGGTTACAAGAAGTTATTTAGAAGAAATTGAAATTCATCATCACTGGAGGAATTGATTGAATATGGGGAGAATAGGTTAGTACTAGGCTAGAACTTATTTAGCGTTTAATTAGTTTTGGGGACTTTAAATTTTTTCTATAGAGGATCCAATCCATCATAGGTTTTTTCAATAGACATTAATAAACAAAACTTATTAAGAAATTTAATTTTCAAATTTTGAAGCTTCGACCTTCAACAGAGTCCCTGCCGACGCTGAGGTGCGAAAGCATGAGAAGCAAACATGATTAGATATCCTGGTAGTCCATGCCGTAAACGATGAGTATTCACCTTTGGTATATGCGGATCAGAGGCCCAGCTAACGCGTGAAACACTCCGCCTAGAGAGTACGGTCGCAAGACCGAAACTCAAAGGAATTGACGGGGCGTGCACAACCGGTGGAGCATGTGGTTTAATTCGATACAACGCGCAAAACCTTACCAGCCCTGACATATGAACAAGAAAACCTTGGTTGCATATAGTTTCAACGAAAAGTCAATAGTACTTCATAGTAACTCCAATAACAAATAAAAAAGGGATAAGACACAAGTACACCTAAACTATTATTGAAATCTCAGACGCACCTTAACTATACTAAGATAAACTCCTAGTAAACTCACTGAGTAGAGAATTAATATGATTTTTTAAACTTAGTGTGACAAGACGATTTGGAGTGTATTTGAACAGATCAAAATAAGTTGAATCCATAAATAGGTTATTGTTTGTGGTTGCTCAAGCGATTAGGGGAAGTCACACAGTTGGCCGTAGGGACAAAAAATATTCATAAACTCTCATCAATATGCATATATTATACATTTGTCGTTAAATTTTTTAATGGAGAATTATTTATGTTAATTTCTTAAAGTTTAATAGGTTAAAATAAGATAAACTATAGGTCATAAATCATAATAAACTTGCACAACTATAACAAATTTTTAATTTGTCTGTATTGTGTACATATTTGCACCTACATATTTTTGCAATAATCTTGCAAGTCATTATTATATCAGAACAAATACATGTGTTATTACAAGTATTGGGACTTTCATTTGAATCTTTCTTGAATAATTGACTTGAGAATGTGATTTGACTTACAGCGCAATGACTTGAGAAAGATTAAATAGTCTTTACATATTGTGTGACACATTGAATATGAATGTGTAATTTTAAGTAGTCTAAAATTGATTGAAAATGACTAGGTGACCTTCTTGGAATTGATTACTACTTCTCATACGTATCAGTGTATAATCAATTATGCATGGTTAAACATATTAGCACATATTGTATAGTTTTTGCTATTTTTAATAACTTGGCATATTTTTAACTCAGAGGAGATTCGGACTCAACTTCAACTTCTTCCGTACAATTTCAAGAAGAGTAAAACACATTGACATATGAATTTACTTCGAAAATTTAAAAATGGCTTTCATTCTTCGAAGAACTTGAATTAATTATTATCATGGGAACCAAATTAAGACATGGCATACACCTTCTTTTGCTTAAAGAAGTCGACACTACTTAAATAAAAGGACACTAATTATCAACTTGGGACAGAAAGTAAGACCTTAAAATCACAAGAAGTGCAAATCCAAACCAATTAATAAGACGAATTGCACAAAATTCTTAAAATGGTGTGATTTAGTCGGCTTTGGGAAAAACTTGCACAGTTTCCTCCTAAATGCCTCACACCTTCTTTTTCTTATCAACTTCTAATGTGAAACTTTGTTCATACATCTAACCGACATAACATCAAGGTATTCTGTCGCAGTTATCATATGCAGCTCATACCTGCAGATATATCACTTCATCACTTTCAGTATTCTCTGGATACAAATTAGTAATATTTTAATTTGTTGTTAAAAGTTGAATTTGCCAGAAAACACAAGGTGAAATGCTTACATGTGTATCCAGAGAGAAGTTTGAAAAAAAAGAAGAGAAACAGTTCCTGCTTTGGTTGTTAAGACAAAATGCATGTGTTATTACAAGTGTTGGGATTTTCATTTGAATTGACTTGAGAATGTGACTTGAATTGTGTGACCTTCCTGGAATTGTGTAATTAAATGTGTATAATAAATTTCTTTCCTTAATTTATGCTATATATACCTCATCAAAATTGTTGAATATAGACACAGACCAAACATTTCTTGATTTCTTCTTTATCAACTTAATTAGTTTTAAACATTTTAGTGCAGAAATGGGCTACGTAAACCTTGTATTTTTTATGATATATCCCTTTCTCTTTCAACTTGTTTTGTCCTCATCCTCACCTCATTTATGCCCCAAAAATCAAGCTCTTTCTCTTCTACATTTCAAACACATGTTTACAATAGATCCTAATGTTTCTGGTTATTGTATCGGCATAAGAGGCCAATGGATTCAGTCATATCCAAAAACTCTTTCATGGAACAAGAGCACAGATTGTTGCTCTTGGGATGGAGTTCATTGTGATGAGATGACAGGACAAGTGATTGAGCTCAACCTCACTTGCAACAAACTTCAAGGCAAGTTTCATTTCAATAGTAGCCTCTTTCAACTCTCCAATCTCAAAAGGCTTGATTTATCTTGTAATGATTTTTCTGGGTCGCTCATTTCACCTAAATTTGGTGAGTTTTCTAGTTTGACGCATCTTGATTTGCTTCTTACAAGTTTTACAGGTCTAATCCCAACAGAAATCTCTCACCTTTCTAAATTACGGGTTCTTCGTATCCAGAGTGATTATGGGGTTAGATTCGGACCTAACAATTTTGAATTGTTCCTGAAAAACTTGACCCAATTAAGAGAGCTCGACCTTAACTTTGTGAACATCTCTTCCACCTTTTGTCACGTCCCGAGCCTACACCCTGGGCGGGACCGGCACCTGGAGACCATTGCTGGTCCCAGGCGAACCCTTGGCCTGGCTTTCTTAACTCAGCGGAAACCTAACTCAACCGAATAACTCAATGTCATGCAAAGACATAAACAACGTAACTAATAACAATTACGGCCCAAAGGGCAACTCGAGTCTCAAAATAGAATATTTACATATATATACATATACATGGATGAGAGACTCAAAGCTAACTGACTGACTGACTGTCTGACTGTCTATTGAAGCCTCTAATATACTGAGATGGATGTGGGGACAGACCCCGCAACACCCTAATAGAACAAAACTAAGTACACAAAGTAATTGAGTCCTCCGGAATGCAAGGAGGCTCACCACAGACTCTGGAGTGCTCAGCTGGATCAACGACGCGCAGGATGCTGATCCGGGGTACCTGTATCTGCATCATAAGACGATGCAGGCCAACTGGCATCAGTACATGGAATGTACGAATATGTGAGCTGGAAAAGCTGAACCACAACTTAAGCTTGAAAGGAGAACAAGAGATCACTTACCTTGACTCTGAACAACTCATACAAATAACTGGACTCAAAGTAAAGCAATAAGACACAAGCCATACATAATAAGCTTGTAACAGAATGTAAACAACTTAGATCGTTAAGGATAAAATGATAACAAATTCAACTTTTCTTTTATAAACATAATACAGCTTTTGTGGGAGGTTCTTTAACCGACAACCACCACTACGAGCCTTAGTGATGATACAACGTTTTACCTCACGTTGCCAAAGGACCATCCTATACCTTGCCATCGATATAGGACCTTACCTTTGCTTAGTGGATCCACTAGCCTAATCTTACGTGATCATCTAAAAAGAATGATACGTCAAGTCCCATGTTGGCGTATGGTTCTTATGGAGAGTCGAGTTAATATGAACTCGTGTCCCCAATTCGGTGCTCAATACTACTCCCAAAAAAAAAATACTTTGGCTCATGCTTTTAAAATAACTTCTTCCTTTGATTGAGATAATTACTCAAAACTTAGCCCAAAGGCTCTTTTGGAAAACATGGCTCCTTTCTTACTTAAATGTAAAAACATTTAGAACTTCTTTGGGAAGTACATAGTTCCCTAATAACTTTGGAGAAATGGACTCGACTCTTTACTCCTTACTTTACTTAAACTCTTTACTTTTGACTTGACTTGAAACTCTTAACTCAACTTGAAACTTGAAACGACGTTAAGACGTTCAATAACGACTCTTGAAAAGCTTTAAAGACTTGTTTTGACTTGCTTAACTTCTAAGCTTGGCTCTAACTCCACTTGACTTCTAACTTCACTTGACTTGATCCTAACTTTCTCGAATTTAATTATGGATTCAAGGACTTGATTGGTATTTGGAAGGACCTCATGGTGTTTAGGAATGATTTAGGAATGATTTGGGACAGCCAAACTAAAGAAAATCTTCGAACATAAATTCTGAAAACAGTGGAGTCCGCGACGCGGAGCAGATTTTTGTTCACAGAGGGAACAAGTCCGCGACGCGGACGTGCTCCTCGCAAGCTGCCCGACTTTCTCCTTCACGTCTCCAACTCTAAATCCTCTAACCTCAAAGGTTCCAGCCCCAATCACTTAGAAACATAAAATCCCTCAACATTCAATAGAATACCACTCAAAAACACAATCCAATCAGGTCCCACCACCAACAATATTTCCAACAACAACAACTAACAACTTTAACAACATAACCAAACCTTTCTTAATGAATAAAAGGGGCTAGGTGTGTGGGGGAAAGGATCACCCACCACTAAAAGCTCACATACCTTGATAGGGATCACCCCCGATGAAAATCCACGATGATCTTGACGGAACTTGCTTGATCTTCCTCTTTATTCCCTTCTTCTTCTCCTTCTTCTCTTCTTCCTCTCTTCTTCACTCTCAAGCCTTAGCCTTCACTATCTTACAATGGAAAAATTATCCAAATATCAGCCTAACACAACAATATATCTTCAAAAGAAATAGCTAGGGAAAAGACCAAAATGCCCTTAAAAATTCTCGGACGGAATTCCTTGTCAACTGCCCAACTTTCAGAGGGCATATCTCACTCATACGAAATCGGAATCGAGCAAACTCGGTGGCGTTGGAAAGATCGTTCCGAGGGCTATGCAACCATAACTGGAAATACTTCTAAATCATCATGAGCTAGAAGTTATGACTGATCAAAGTTGGCCAAAAACTCACCTTTTCCATACTTGGCCAAAAAAAAAAATTCTCCAGATTTTCAAATTCTTTCCAAAAAAGAAAATTTCCAATTCTAAGCCTCTTCAATTATTTTCACATTGCCGGACGTTACACCTTTCCTCTAAATTTCTCTTCTTATTTAACAACTCTATGGCTTCCATACACACAGTTACGTGGGATATTGCCCAAAAGAGTTTTCCACCTTTCCAACTTAGAATCTCTGGATTTAACAAACAATCCCCAGCTCACAGTTAGATTTCCCATGACCAAATGGAATACCAGTGCATCACTCATGGAGTTATATCTGAGTGGTGTGAATTTCACTGGTAAGATACCTGAATCATTTAGTCATCTAACTTCATTGCTTGACTTAGTGATGAGTTCTTCCAATCTCTCGGGGCCCATTCTTAATCCTTTATGGAATCTAACCAACATAGAGGTTTTGGACCTTCATAATAATCATCTTGAAGGACCAATTTCTCCGTTCTTGAGATTTGGAAAGCTCAGGGAGTTCTCACTTAGAAATAACAACTTTGATCTCCAACTTGAGTACTTACCCTTTAACAGAAGCTGGACACAACTTGAAACGTTAGACTTTTCGTCCAATTACCTAACTGGTCCAATTCCCCCGGGTGTTAGTGGACTGCAAAACCTACAATCACTCAGCTTGTCATCAAACCACTTAAACGGGACTATACCATCCTGGATATTCTCCCTCCCTTCACTATTTGATTTAGACTTGAGTGATAACCATTTCAGTGGAAAGATTCAGGAGTTCAAATCCCAAACATTGTTTTCCATTTCTGTAAAACAAAATCAGCTGGAAGGTCCTATTCCAAAGTCATTCCTAAACCAGCAGGGACTATATTATCTTATTCTTTCTCAAAATAATCTCAGTGGACATATTGATTCAGCCATCTGCGATCTGAATTTGGGTGTGCTAAATTTGGGAAGTTGTAATTTGGACGGAACAATACCACAATGTTTGGGTGAGATGAGTGAACTTTGGGTTTTGGATTTAAGCAACAACAGTCTTAGTGGGACAATTAATACAACTTTTAGTAATGGGAACCAACTCAGAGTCATTAAAATGGATGGGAATAAGCTAGAGGGGAAAGTCCCACGATCTTTGATCAATTGCAAATATTTGCAACTCTTTGATTTAGGTAATAATGAGTTGAATGACACATTTCCAAAATGGTTGGGAGCCCTACCTGATTTGCAGATTTTAAAATTGAGATCAAATAAGCTGCATGGCCCTATAAATGATTCAAGGACTGAGAACTTGTTTGCTAAAATTCTAGTAATAGATCTCTCATCCAATGGATTCAGTGGAGATTTACCTGTGAGCCTTTTTGAGAATTTTCAAGCCATGAAAATGATTGGTGAGAATAGTGGAACCCCAGAGTATGTAGCAGAAACATATTCTACTTTATACACAAATTCTTTGATAGTGACAACAAAGGGACTGGATCTTGAACTTCCTCAAGTTTTGACTACGGACATAATTATCGATCTCTCAATGAATAGATTTGAAGGTTCTATCCCAAGTATTATTGGAGATCTAATTGGACTTCGTACGTTGAACTTGTCTCATAATAACTTGAAAGGTCATATACCAACATCAATGCAACATTTATCTGTACTTGAATCATTGGATCTCTCATCCAACAAAATCGGCGGAGAAATTCCACAACAACTTGCATCCCTCACATCACTTGAAGTCCTAAATCTCTCTCACAATCATCTTGTTGGATGCATTCCGAAAGGAAAACAATTTGATACGTTTGAGAATTGTTCATACCAAGGGAATGATAGGTTACGTGGATTGCCACTCTCAAAAGATTGTGGCAGTGATGAAGGGGTACCACAAGCAACAACTCCATTTGGGCTAGATCAAGAAGAAGAAGAAGAAGGAGATTCATCAATGATAAGTTGGCAGACGGTTCTCATGGGTTACGGTTGTGGACTTGTAATTGGACTGTCCGTAATATACATAATGTTGTCAACTCGATATCCAGTGTGGTTTTCGAGGATGGATGTAGAATTGGAACACAAAATTCTTACGAGAATGAAGAAATACAAAAAAGGATATGTAACCTCCAGGTATTACCTTGATCTTTTTCCTTCAAAAGATTAATTTTTATATAGCAATGAATTTTCTATTTCCTACATCCTTGAAGATCTTGACTTTTAGTCTTCTTTTTTAAAAATTGCAGGATTCAAGCCTAATATGTTGCGGTGAAGCAAATATAAGCCTTTACCATTCATAATCGGTGATGCTTATGTAGTGTTAGTATCCTATGAATAAAGACATGATTTTTCTTTTTTACGGTTTATTACATGGAGACTGTTAGCTTGAGTTCATCACACAAACATTGAACATCTCACTTTAAGTTCACAAAAATAAAAATCTGTAGTTACTAGTTATAGTGTTCAAATATATTTTTATACGGATTCATGATCGTTTTTCATCAAAAGATTGAAGAAACATCAGGAAACCATGGACCAAAGTTGCAGTCTGCTATCTTAGCAGTTAAAAAGTCGGAGAAACAACCTCGGAAACCAAAGTTAGAATCCTAGAAGAGGTGATACTGGAAGAACTCTTTCCTAAGTCTCAGATGGTAAGGTTATCCATTATGGTGGAAGGTAGACGGTACCGATTGAATTAATCGAGCAGAACACAAGCTGACCTGACCTGGATATCCCTATTATACAACTACGCCTCAGTACCTAACAATAACTTGCATAGAGATACATGCAATAGTGTTTAAAGCCTAAACTAAGATTAGACATGAACACACAATTGAATGATAGAATTGCTAATGATTGAAACCCATATGGATTTGACACTTCACTCGGGAAGGAAACAAACAGAACAACTTTCCTTTAAACGAGATACATGCAATAGTGTTCAGATAAATTAACTAGAAAACCTCGATAACTTCTCAGGGTAAATAAAAAGATTCAGAAAAATGAAAGTAGAAAACAAAAAGAATTACCTCGCCAAGCAAACTTTGGAAAATTATAGTGTGAAGAAGAGAAAGACTAACTTTAACTGAGTTTAACCCACCAAATTTAAGTAGACTTTCCGTGCCCCATTTAGCGTCTTTCTACTTTTGTTCTACTCCATAGAATTTTTTTTAAAAAAAAAATCTGTGCTTTTTTTTTTCTATTATTTTGTAGTATTATACTATATTTATTTTTTTGAATCTTTTATATTCTTAATTAGTCCCCATTTAATTATATTGCTTTGAAGATCACCAAAAATCTTTAAAATATTGTAAGGATTAAGTCATTTTTTGACTTATCTTATTTATTTAAAACATTTTTTGACCTCAATTTCAAATTTAATAACAATTTATCATTTTTATTAAAAAAATAATTCTTCAAGTTAAAACGTTAAAAAGGAGTTTTGTTAGAAAGAAAATGAACAAAACGTAAGAAGAAAAGGCTAAATTAAAAAATATATACCTAAAAAATAAAAACCAATTAATAAAAGAAATAGGATAGATAGAGCAAAAATAAGAAAATAAAAAAGTAAGAAGAAGAATAATAAAGATCCAGCCCATAAATATAGCCCATCTCAGCCGCTACTACGGGAAAAGCCAAGCAAAAACGAAGATTATTTTTTATGCAAAATGCAAGAGTTGAACTCAGGTCTCAACTGTCATTATTCAAATTTCCACTATTAAAATGGATGGATATATTTTGTACATACCTTTACTTGAAATATATATGATTTTCTCTTTTCTTTCTCTTTTATACATAGACAATACTTTTTTAAACAAAAGAAAAAAAAAAGTGAGGAAGACTTTGCACAAATTGGAGCTAGTCTTGTATCATTTCAATTTCAAAATTTGTAAATAAATCATATGAGAGATCTTCTTCTAGCCTATACCATCCCTTCCAAATATTAGACCAATCGATTTCTTATGATTATTAAATATTAGATTATCAATAAAGAAGCTATTGAATTAAAAATGATGTAATAAGTAAGCAAAACAACTATTAAGAAAAGGAATTAATTGATATTGTAGAAAAGTCCTCCTCACTCTCCTTTTCCTTGCAAAAGTATTATCTATGTACGAAAAGAGAAAATTATACATCTATCTATATCTATATATTATCATAAAAGCATGAACTCCTAACTTAAATTACTATTATATCCCTACCTTAGGTTGTGACTTTTTCAATAAGTTGTGACTTTTCCGATAAGTTGTGACTTTTTTCAAAGGGTTGTGATTTTTTGATGAGTTGTGACTTTTCCAAAGAGTTGTGACTTTTTCAATAAGTTGTGCCTTTTCCAAAGGGTTGTGACTTCTCGAAAAGGTCATGACTTTTTAGATAAGACACAACAAAAACACTTGTCCATACTACCCTTTGTTAACTATAAATAGAGGGGATTCCTCTCATTTTTCAACCATAATTTTTTTTAACCTTCTACTCTTCTTCTTGAATTTAAAATTTTTGGTGTGATTTATTGTCGTTGTGTGAGTTCCAAGTTAAGCTGAATATGAGGTACCACTATTCTGATGAAGTAAATCATTCTATCCTAAGAAGGTATATTCTATACCACGATATATTATCCACCTTAAAGAAGACGGAAACAACATCTTGATATGCATGTGGATAGAAGAAGGAGGAGACTATAGTTTTTTAAGACACAAACTTTAAGATAGATACATTTACAAACATAATCAACGTTACTTATGTATACATATAAACTATATGTCATTGAAATATTAAAAAATAAGGGAAGTGTCACACTGAGTATAAGATATATATGAGAACTACATAAGAAAAATGTTATACCATTCAATAGATTGTGTATAGCTACAAACAATTATCCTTTCCTAAATTTAGTCACTTATTACTTATATGTTTTAGCATCATCTATATTATGTTCTGTTTGTAGATTTTATATATATTTATTCTTTTATATTTGGTCAATTTTATTTGCTTTTTAGATTTAATTTTTTTCTTTTGTTTGTTTTATCCATTTCACCCCAAGTCCTCAATATATATTGCATGGAATACTACTATACCCATCATAATGATTATTTTTAGAGTCGAAAAGTCAGAAAACTCTAATGTATTTTTTTTATGATGGTTACAAACTTTGTGGTGACTAGGTGTACAAAAGATGCATACTATATATATTTTTACATCGTATCATTTTATTTTGATATTATTCTATAACTTCGAAAGGAAATTCTCTTGCAATCTATGAATTACCTTTAATGTACCATACTTTATGTAATTCTTTAGAAATACACTAATAATTTAAATTTATGAATAAATGTGATTGCATGTTTGGAGATACAAACCTTAAAGGAAAAAAGTATATTCAAGGTTTTAATATGTATCTATCTAGCNAATGTACCATACTTTATGTAATTCTTTAGAAATACAATAATAATTTAAATTTATGAATAAATGTGATTGCATGTTTGGAGCTACAAGCCTTAAAAGGAAAAAAGTATATTCAAGGTTTTAATATGTATCTATCTAGCTATTTATTTGTCTTAAACTAAAGTAATGAAAAACTAAATAAATACTATCAAATTGAATGCCCACGTAAAGTTTAAAGACATTATATAGTTTTACTCTTCAATCAAATTCCTTCTTTTGGGATGTATGCTCCAAACTGTGAGGGTATTTTTCACTAAAGGTAGTGATCATAATAAATTGTATGACACCCCCAAAAAGAAAATTAAGAAGACAATTGAACAACTTCAACAATTGACTTTTGGAACACAAATCTCTTCCTTTATTGAAACATAGTGTTGAATAATACTCATGTAATTATTAAAAATTAAATATTCATTGATATGTGGTACCTTCAAAGTTGGATTACGATTTTGCCCCGTAGTATATCATAATTATTTTAATAATTTAACTTCTAACAATAATGTTTAATTACATTTCAAAAAATATTTAATTTGTAATGACTTAATTAAGCCTATTCAAATTCTTGATGTTACTTCTATCTTCTCTTATGTTAGAACAGTTGTATATAGAGTTTTTCAGTTTTCAATAATTATTAAAAAAGTAATGCTGGTTCGTTTTTTCCTAAATACATAGATTAAAGTCACCTTAATGAGACATTTTTATCCATATCTAAACACTACCTTTTTAAAATATCTACCAAATAATACATTTATCTTTTAATAAATAAATCAATAAATTGAGAAAAAATTAACATGAAGTTCATGAATCTATCGAGCCATTAGTGTACAATTAAATGAGTTTATCCCAATATTTACATTTATTGTTTTTTTTTATTTTTTATCGGTTAAAAAACTTTTCATGTAATTTATTAAGTTTTATATAATATGCATAACACTTCTGGATAAAGCATAAGATGCAGTTCCAATTGATTCACACAGTAGTTCAGGTAAGTATATTGTTATTCGAATTATTTCATATAATTGAAATTTAGATTCTTTAACTTGTTTGATATATACATACTAATATAAATATTAAAATTTATCTAGCCAATTGTAGATTTAAGACAACAATACAATTAAGTAATAGTTTTGATATTTTGTCAAGAATGCATTTTATGGTAATTTATCCCCAGGTGATGTTTACTGGTAAACTTGTTGTGTTTTTATGCTATTAAGCTTTAATTTGGGTTACACTTGAATGTGTAATTTCATGAATTACTATAAATAATTTTTGTTATATATGACGCTATATTGTAAATGAACTTATATTTTAGAGGTTTATTTCATACTTTAAAGTTCATTGTTTAATGTGATGTTGCATTGCATGAAGCACGTTGATCTGAATAGCTTGTCATGTTACATTTGATATTATATATATACATTTTAACTAATTATTTCTATTAAATTTGAATATGAAAGGACTCTGAAGTTAAATTCAGACAAAAGGTAACTTAACCCTTTCAAAGTTCATATAACTCATCACACATTTATTCTAATATTATTTTAATAAATTATTACTTAGCCTGGGATACACGTGTTCGAAAACTAGTATTATTATGAGTGCGAAGATCTTAACTTCAAAGTTAGATTACGATTTTACCCCTTCACTAAATTTAAATATTATTAAAAAAAATTTAATAATAATTTTATGGTATTAATTCATTATATTTCCAGGTAGAATTAATTCACGGAATATTTAATTTGTTTTCATTCTAAAATGGAGTTTGATAGATAAAGTGTTCTGTAACAACAAAAGGTAGTAAATTATATCCTTTAAAAACTGAAATATCCTTTAGCATTAAAGAACAAAAATGTCCTTTGAATAACCATACATCTTAATGGCACACATATATAGATTTTAGTCAGAAACTTTACATATTCAACTTTAACCAATTGAATTCTCATAGATGTTATGTATATCATCAATTTTTATATGACTTTTATGATTCCTGACTTATTATATACATACCAATTTTTTTTAAAAAAAATCACTTTATATTAATGCATACACTTAGTTATTCTGATGTATAATTGCTGATGGATGATTATTGGTGGATGTAATTACATTGCTCATCACGATCACTTTATGTTAATGCATACACTTAGTTATTCTAATGTATAATTGTTGATGGATGTAATTGCTCATCACATATGCAATAAAAAAGGAGGTAAATCTATTTATGCTTTGTTATTTTACACTGGAACTGCTTCTCTCTTTAATTTTTGTTATTTAAAAGTTTTAGAATTCATTAGCTATTTTATTTTTAGTCTACTCTATTTCATCTTATTTTTGAATATTTGTGGGATGAACATAATGTACATCTGAAGTTGTATAATTTATTGTGATGCTATAATAATGTAATGGATATTGATTATATGAGATCTTCATAACTAATAACTAATGTGAAATTTACAATTTCTTAAAACTATTTGCTATGATTGTCATATTGTCCATTTGATGTTAAGCTTTAATTCGGTGTTACACTCCTTCTCTTTTGATTACTTAATTTATGAATAACTATTGATACATATTTTAATTGTATTTAAATCATTTACAAATATTTATACTAAGTAGCGTGCAATACACATATATATTTTCTATTCTAAAATTCAATTTTTTCAAGTATATAGAAATCTTATAGTAATTACAAGGGACAAACGTGCAACGCACCTTCCCAAAAACTAGTAAATAAATAAGGATAGACATTTATATCATTATTTTTTTCGTGAATTAAAGAAGTTATTAATAATTTAATTATATGAGCACTTCAACCGCCACCCTTCACCAACCAAAATTTATTACAAATACCTACCAAACTTTGATTATTATGCAAACAAACAGGACCACAAATATGATGAGTTTTTTTTTTCCAATTATTGGATCATGCTTTAGCAGTCAGCTCCCTATCTCAATGTCCAAATAGCCCACAAATTTCAGACTCCCAATTTTGATGTTGTTGCTCCATCATACTACTATGATTATTTTAAATTGAACTTGATATTGTTATTCGTAACAAACACGTATTGTTAAAATTAGTTGATTTCTCTTATAATCTAACTTAGTCCTTTCTTGCATTTGCAAAGGTGAAATGCTTACATGTACATTCCTGCTATTATTGTTCTATTTAAGAGCTAATCAAACTAGTATGATTTTTTTACTAAGAAAAATGTTGTTGATGTGGTCTCTATACACCAATTAATATTCTTACAGACTTTTCTTTTATCCTTGGGCCAACTATTATATGAAGCAATTGAAGTTGTTGATTTGACTAAATCATGAGAATGGAAAGTTGATTGGACATCTAAAGTAGTAGATTTTTCTTGGGCTAACCCATCGGTGGTCCCCTAAACTTGGCACAATCTTTCACTTAGACACCTTAACTAAAGGATTTTCATTTTAAACACTTCATGTCGTGTCTCGTTGTGTCATTTTGACACTTTTTGCTGACTAAGCATAGTACGTGTGCTACACGAATTTTGAGAGCGTCAAAGACTTTTTTTGTAAATATTCTGAATTTTTTTGTAAATATTTTCTTCTCCTTCTTCTACCTTGCTTTCTCCCTTCCATCTTCTCCACCTTCTACCATCCTCCATCACCACACAACTTTTTTTAAAAATTATACAATATTTTACTAGGTTACACTCTTTGATTCTTCCATCTTCTTTGAAAATCGAATTTGCATCTTGATTCATATTCAAAAACAAAATCGATTTCAAGGGAACAAAAAAAGAAATCAACTTCTTTCAAATGGAAACTGATTTACATTCTTACCTTCTCCATTGAAAATTAAATTGATTTCAAGGAATAAAAAAGAAATAAAGAACAACCTCCAATGAAAAAAAAAGAAATTTATTTTACATATCCTTCATTGTAAATCTCAATTGTAGTAGCACAAGAAATCATCTTCTTTTAAATGTCATATAAAAACTTTTCGATTTGGTATGATTTCCCTTATTCTCCAAAACGTATTTTACTTTGTAAACTAACCTATGTTCTTGCCTTTTTGATGGAGAAGAGATGAAGGGGAAGGAGGCGCAAGAAGAAGAATAAAAGAGGTGGGGGCATGGGGTTTGGGATCTGGAAGAAAGAAAAAAAGAAATTAAAATTGAGATTTTTAAAAATAAAATCAAATTTCCACGTGTCACATACCAATTAGTTTATTTTTCCACATAAGAGGTGTCTGGATGTACACACTTAAAATGCAGTTTTGAAAATATAAAAAGTGTCAAAATGACACAATGAGGTTTGACATGAGGTGCTTAAAATGAACAAAGTCTAGTTATAGTGTCCAAGTGAAAGTTGGTGCCAAGTTTAGGGGTGTCACGCCCCGAGCCTACACCCTGGGCGGGACCGGCACCTGGAGACCATTGCTGGCCCCAGGCGAACCCTTGGCCTGGCTTTCTTAACTCAGCGGAAACCTAACTCAACAGAATAACTCAACGTCATGCAAAGACATAAACAATTTAACTAATAAAATATGGCCCAAAGGGCAACTCGAGCCTCAAAAATAGAATATTTACATATATATATATACATATACATGGATGAGAGACTCAAAACTAACTGACTGACTGGCTGTCTGACTGTCTATTGAAGCCTCTAATATACTAAGATGGATGTGGGGACAGACCCCGCAACATCCTAATAGAACAAAACTAAGTACACAAAATAATTGAGTCCTCCGGAATGCAAGGAGGCTCACCACAGACTCTGGAGTGCTCAGCTGGATCAACGACGTGCAGGATGCTGATCCGGGGTACCTGTATCTGCATCATAAAACGATGCAGGCCAACTGGCATCAGTACATGGAATGTACGAATATGTGAGCTGGAAAAGCTGAATCACAACTTAAGCTTGAAAGGAGAACAAGAGATCACTTACCTTGACTCTGAACGACTCATATACATAACTGGACTCAAAGTAAAGCAATAAGACACGAGCCACACATATAAAGCTTGTAAAAGAATGTAAACAACTTAGATCGTTAAGGATAAAATGACAACAAACTCCACTTTTCTTTTATAAACATAATACAGCTTTTGTGGGAGGTTCTTTAACCGACAACCACCACTACGAGCCTTAGTGATGATACAACGTTTTACCTCATGTTGCCAAAGGACCATCCTATACCTTGCCATCGATATAGGACCTTACTTTTGCTTAGTGGATCCACTAGCCTAATCTTGCGTGATCATCTTAAAAGAATGATACGACAAGTCCCATGTTGGCACATGGTTCTTATGGAGAGTTGAGTTAATATGAACTCGTGTCCCCCAATTCAGTGCTCAATACTACTCCCAAAAATATTTTGGCTCATGCTTTTAAAATAACTTCTTTCTTTGATTGAGATAATTACTCAAAACTTTAGCCCAAAGGCTCCTTTGGGGAAAGAAAACATGATTCCCTTCTTATTCAAATATAATAGCATTTACAACCTCCTTTGGGAATACTTAGTTCCCTAATAGCTTTCTCTTTTTTTTTCTTAGAAGAGAATTCAACTTTAAACTCATGACTTAGCTTGAAACTAAGACTCTTACTCGACTTGAAACTTCACTTGACTTGGAACTATCTTTCCTTGAATCGGAATTATGAATTCAAGGTGTTCGATCACATGTTATGGAAGGATTCTTGAACGCTTAGACGCACTTTGGAACGTCGAAAACAACTATAAAACATAGGTGAATTACTTTGGAACATGCATGAGAAAGTGAGAAAAGAAGAGGGGAAACTTGGCTGAGACTTCAGATTTCTGGTGACACAGATGGGACTTACGGTTGCCATCGACGGACCGTAGATGGACTTACGGTCCGTACTGCAGGTCCGTAGATTGCGTCAGAGATTTTCCCCAGAATTCATTTAAGAAAAAGACTAAGTGTTGACCTACGGTCCTGACTTACGGTCCGTAGGTCAGGCCACGGACCGTAGGTCGTGACCGTAGATCGATGCCCCAAAAACCAACTTCTGTTCCGATTGACGGTTGACCAGTACGGACCGTCGATCGATTTACGGTTCGTAGGTCAGTCCCGTAGATGGGGATCGACAGCCCAGAAATTTCTGCAAATCGATGGTGGATCAACCTTTAAAGGGTCATAGCTCTTAGAATCATAATCCCCTCAACCTACAATAGGTTTCAACCTAAATACACAACCCAATCAAGTCTCACAACGAACAATAACTTCAACAACCTCAACAACAATATCAACAACAACTAACAACTTCGACACTTCAACAACAATTCCAATCTTTTCTCAAATCATAGAATAAACTTAGTGTGTGTGAGGGAAAGGATCAACCCACACGAAAAACTCACATACCTTGATAGGGATCACCCCCGACGAAAATCCACAATGGTCTTGACAAATCTCCTCTTTCTTCTCTTCTTCTTCTTCTCCTTCTTCTCTTCTTCAATCTCAAGAACCCTAACTCTTTCTCTTTCAAAAATGGGACAAAAATAATCCAAAGATCATCCTAATACAACAATATGAGCTCAAAAGAATTGGCTAAGGAAAAGACTAAAATGCCCTTAATGATTCCCGGACAGATTTCCTTGTCAACTGCCCAACTTTCAAAGGTCATAACTCCCTCATACGAACTCGGAATCGAGCAAACTCGGTGGCGTTGGAAAGGTCGTTCCACGAACTTTGTAACCATAACTGGAATTCCACCTAACTCATCCTGAGCTAGAAATTATGGCTGTTCAAAGTTGGCCAAAATTTCACATTTTCCATACTTAGCCAAAATTTCCAAACTTTAAATTCTTTCAAAAAATGAAAATTTCAAATTCTAAGCCTCTTCAATTATTTCATATTGCCGGATGTTACAAGGGGGCCATCAATGGGTTAGCCCATTTTTCTTTGCATAATTTGTGGTTCATTCATCCACCACATCCGTCGATGGATTATAAGTACATTAATTAATTCATAGGTTTGTATTAACGAAAGATCACACCTTTGAATATGCATTTATGATCCACAACAATAAATTTGACTGAGAAACCAATTTTGAGATTTTAAAAAAAATTCAGTCTGTTTATTAAAAATAAAAAATAAATTAAAATTATTTTTTTCACTTCCATTTGATGAAAAGGTATATGTGAGCCACTTTTATAATGGTAGGAATATATGTGAGCCACTTTTTTTTTACAGTAAAAGTATATGCGAGCCACTTTTGTGATAGAGTTTTTCTGTTGTAGATTTTATTTGAACTTTTGTTGGAATGACTCGTACATTGACTTAGGAATATGTAAATTTATTAGAACTATTAGAACATAGTTTGATCATCATCAAGTTAGTATACAATCAGGTGCATAAACCAAATAATAATTTTATCCTAACTAATAAAAAAATGAATTTTTGACTTGAAATATTTTTTGTCAAGGTCCATACACCAAGCAATACTCTTGTCCTAACTAATAAAAAATTTGTGAATCTTTACCTTTAGGTCATGGTCTATACACCAAGTAACACTCTTATCCCACCAATCAAAACTTTAAAGGGTTTTTGACTTGAAATATTATTGTCTAGGAGTATATACTAATTAATACTCTTATAGAATATTCACACTCTGAGAAGAATTTACATTGATTCACTATAACAGAAATAACTTTTAGCGGCAACAAATATATACATTAACAAAGAGTGCTAAGTCTATACCGACATTAATTAATTGTCATTAGATCCAATATTATCGCTATAGGCTTTAGAGACATTTGCAAAGAGTGGTAATTGCCACTAAAACTACATATTTAGTGACAATTAAGCTATTACCGTTAATTAATTACCGCTAAATATCATGGTTGACATAGTGCTTAAATAGCTATTTCGTATTGTTAAAGGTGATATTCTCAATTACGTGTGTTTTTAAAAAAAAAAGGAAAAAGACTCAAATATGCCATCGAACTTTGAGAAAAGGCTCATCTATGCCATCAATTAATTAAAAGCTTGTCTCATTTATGTCATTTTCGTTTGAGAAAAGGTTCATCCATGCCATTATGGGTTAACTGAAAACTCATCCGGTTTTACAAAATTATTTTGTCCACGTGGTGAAAGATGATTCGGCTACATCATTAAAAAAGGGATAAAACACAAGTACCCCCCCCCCCCCCAT
>NW_026028858.1:18685-22120 GCF_019186545.1 Solanum stenotomum | reverse complement strand
TACGTGTATTCCATGTGAATTTTTATAAATTTATTAGAACATAATAATTCTATGAAAACATACATGTAATGAGTAATAAAATACTAATTTGAGCCCAAATAAAAACAGATTAAAGAAGTCTAGTAGGAGAAAATATCCCAACAAAAAATTAGATAGGAAAAAATACAACGTACACATTCTTCTTAGAACTATAATCATGAAAATATTGATAAAAAGGAAATATAGAATTAGTATTGAATTTTTCAAGTTCTTCTCGACTCCTTCTCCTATATAGCCTTCTTCATCGAGCCAAACTAAAGCATGGATCAAACAGTACAATCATATCATATATCATATATATAGATATATATTATTAAAAGTGGGCGAAGCTCCAAAGTGCAAAGTTGAATTACGATTTTACCCCTACACTAAATTAAAATGTAATAAAATAATTAATCTAAACATAAATTGTATATCTAATTAAATAGTAATTTTTGAATTACATAATAGGGGAGTAAAATGAAAAGTTCAGCAGTCCTCAATTATTATGTGTTTGAACCTAACTCTCTTTGAACCTAAGTATTGCAGCTGAAACTATTTTATAATCATATATTAGAAGTGTTCCGAAAAACTAAACATAATGGTTAATTGCTATGACGATATGTACACTCAATTGCTTATAGACGGCTAAGCTTAATTTGACCATGCCTATTTTGAGACTTATCTACTGGGCAATAGATCGGAAATATTGAGAAATTAACACTTGTAACAAACACGTATGTTCTCCCAATAATTTATTATATGCTTTTAAACTTTTTAATTGGTTTTCATATAGGATACACATGCAACGTACGTGCCCAGAGACTAGTTAAATAAACATAATTGGAACTACTATGAATTCAACCACCACCATTCACCAACCAAAATTTATTACAAGTATGAATTTTTTACTTAGAAATGTTGTTGATGTGGTCTCTATACGCCAATCAATATTCTTACAGACTTTTCTTTTCCCCCAGGGCCATCTATTATATGAAGCAATTGAAGTTGTAGATTTGTGACACTCCTTTCGTTCATGGGTACTTCCTATTTTACACGATTATTAAAAAATCATTAATAGATTGATCAACTTTATTATTTTGCCATTTGTTCATATTAATTAGTTTCTTGAAAAAAGAAATTTTGGAATCTTCAAAATTTGTTTAAACTTTCAAAGTTATATTAATTGTAGGGGTAAAATGGAAAAAAAGTAATTAATTTTATTCTGATTTAGTAAGTGCTCAAGTAATATGAGACAAATACTTTTAGTAAGATGCTCATGTAATATGAGACTGAGGTAGTAATATGATTGTTTGACTAAATTATGAGAATGAAAGTAAATCAAAACTTTACTTTTTACCTTTTCTTTTCTGGGAAAATTTTACACTCTCTTTCTCTTTTGTTTTTTTTTTCTTGGGTTGAAAAATACTATTTCTCCTTAATTGTTTAAGGAGTTGTTTGGTATGAGGTTTAAAGTATAATAATATCAGGGATAAAATGCAGGACTATATTATCTTGTTTTTGGTTGGAGATATTAGGTAGTCCTTGAATTATTTATCTCATTAATTGTACCATAATGATGGGATATTAAGTTATTTCATATTCATGGTGGAATAATTTGTTCTCTCAGTCAAACGATACCTAAGAGTTACTTACTCTCATCATATCTTTATATACTTTGACTTGTAACTTTCTTTTTTTTACTTTCTCCATTATTTCAATCGCTCTAAAGTTAGAGTGTCTTCTAAGTTCTATTATTTTGTAACAAAAGAGTTACGGTTTGTTTGGATGGGCATAAACTTAGAAAGTTACTGAACTTAATTTTACAACTCAGAAGTCACTCAACTATTTAGAAAGTCATCTAACCAATCTAAATGATTTTTTAATTAAATTTTGTTGAAATGAAAATTTTATTTCAAGCTAAATTTCTAAGAAATAATAAGATACCCATTTTAAAGAAAATTTTATTATCTAATTTATATGCACGCATAATTTGTTTTAAATATTATCATAATTATGGCATTCTTCTAATATTTATGTTTTTTATTAGACGGTAGATTTTAATAGTTTAAAAAAGTTCTTTCAGTAGAATTTCACCCAAGAATGGGAATGTGGATATGTAATTGACAACTTAAAATTTGATTGAAAGTTAGAAGGTGTGCTTCTTGGAATTGATTACTCCAAAGAAGAAGTAGTAGATTTTTCTTTGCTTAATTTGTGGTTCATTCATCTGCCGCATCCGTCGTTGGATGATAACATTAATTAATTCATAGTTATGTATTGACGAAAGATCACACTTTGAATATGCATTTATGATCCACAACAAATAATTTGACTGAAACCCCAATTTTAAGATTATTTTCTTAAAAAATTCAGTTTGTTAATGAAAAGGGTAAATGTATATCATTTATTAGATAACGAGGGCATACATGCACCATGTGTTAGCCGATGTAGGTATATATGCATCACTTTTTAACGAGGAGTATATTTGCTCTAAATCGTAAAGTTGAGGGGTCTATTTGTTCCTTTGCCCTAAAATTTAAAATAAAAATAAAATAATTTTTTTTTCACTTCCATTTGATGAAAAGGTATGTGTGAGCCACTTTTATAACGTTAGAATATATATATGTGAGCCACTTTTGTTATAGTAGAGATATACGTGAACCACTTTTGTGATAGATTTTTTTTCTGTTGTAGCTTTTATTTGAACTTCTCTTGGAATGACTCGTGCATTGCCTTGGGAATATATAAACTTATTAGAACAATTAGAATATAACTTTGACCATCATCAAGTTAATATAAAATCAGATGCATAAACCAAATAACAATTTTATCATAACTAACAAAAAATGAATTTTTGACTTGAAATATTTTTGTCAAGATCTATACATCAAGCAATACTCTTATCTACCAATCAAAACTTTAAAGAGTTTAGGGACATTTACAAAGAGTACAAATTGCCACTAAATAACATCAGACTTTTACTATTTCAATATTTTCTTTAAAAATATAATAACATCCTTAATAACATCAGACTTTACTAATTCTATATCAACTGTAGATTTTAATAGTCCTTTTCATTGTGAATCCTTTCCTTTAAGTCAAGGTCTACACACCAAGAAATCAATAAAAAATATGAAGGATTTTCGACCTAAAATGTCGTTGTCAAGGTCCTTTCCCTAGTAAATTTTTTTGCTTAATTTGTGCTATATATACCTCATCTAAATTATTGAATAGAGGAACAAAGAAAAGATTTTTGATTTCTTATCTACCAACTTAATTAGTTTTGAATATTTTAGTCCAGAAATGGGTTACGTAAAACTTGTTTTTTTAATGCTATTTTCCTTGCTCTGTAAACTTGCTTTCTGCTCATCCTTATCTCATTTGTGCCCCAAAGATCAAGCTCTTGCTCTTCTA
>NW_026028858.1:0-17613 GCF_019186545.1 Solanum stenotomum | reverse complement strand
TTAAAAATAGGCTGCCTTAAAAATGCTAAAACAATTCCAAATTCTCGTACTTTGAAATAGAAAAAGTATTCCTCGATATTGATCAATATATAATAACTTGAATACAATAGAGTTGGTGTAGCCGTTAAAAGGTTGGAGAAACAACGTAACCTTGAATACTAAGGTTTAAATCCTAGCAGTGGTGAAACCAGATATCACATTTAAGAAGAAATCCAGCAGAACCGCTTAATTTGATGAGTCATGACTTCATCACAGCTGAAATGTGTGCCACCAGCCCTTGGGGATTTCTCGATTATCAAAAGAATCACGATGCACATGGCAGAGTTGTGTAGTTACAGAGTTAGCTCATCAAAAATTTACAAATAAAAGCTGCTGCAGTTATCAACTCTACGAAATAAAACTGTGGGCTGGAACCTTGTGTATTCCAGGATATAACATTGTTATTTCTCACCTCTCTGCGCCAACATAAATGCTTGAGAGTTGCACATAACGCCCAGAATGATTCTGTTGCGACTCAAGCAATAATTGTTCTACTTCATTTCCCAACTCAATAGCTCCACCAAGTCTACAAGCACCAAGACAATAGCATCAGCTTCAAAATAAAGGAATCTTCTCTATGAAGTCGTAAGCTTCCTGTAGTAGATCAACCACAAAACCATAATGCTTCATTTTAGCTGCAAGTCCGAATTCATGTGACATTGCTTCAAGCAATTAGAACCCGAAATCGACAAGCTTGGCACACGCACAAGCTGGAAGAAATCATAGCATTCCATGTGCAAACCTGCTCCATCGCATCAAATACCTGTGTTACAGCAAATGGTTAAAAATACATGCAAAGCCTCATACTATAAGGATAATATTTAGGACACTAATAGCAGAGCTCGAATCAAATTGATGATGATTTCTTCTTCTTTTCAGATAATAATAAGCTTCTTGCTTATGCAACATGTTGAGGTACTAGTTTCTAATTTTCCAACATAATATTTTCTTTACATTTGAATTGAGCTCCTTTTGAAACAGAATACGCAAGGCATAACTTATTCCTACAAAACCTATGTTATCTAAACTTTTGCCTTGCGAATTAGATACTACACAACTTATGCCGGACAAAGGAAAAAGTACTCGAAACTAGGTCATAGTTAAGGGTACTTTGACCCACAAACTTCCATTAAATGATAAGCAGGGGTAAAAATTAAAGTCCATCGACTGAGGGATAATAATTAAAGACCACCCAACAATAGGGGCGGTCACCAGAACTGCAGATCTAAACCAATTTACAAGACATTGTTAAAATAAACCGACATCAATTGCACAAAATTCTTAATGAAGAAACTCTTAAAATAGTGTGATATCGTTGTCTTTGGGCAAAATGTGCACAATTTTCTTCCAAATGTCTCCAATCTTTAAGAGTATCACTTCACTTTATACACATCTTCTTTTTCTTATTAACTTCTAATGCGATACATTGTTCATATACGCAACCAACATAACATGAGGTATTCCGTTACGGTTATCATATGCAGCTCATACCTGAAGATTTATCACCAAAACAACACTCCGCTTCATCACTTCCTCCAGTTCCAAAATTGTGGAAATATGAATATGGAAAAAGTAATTAACAGAATTTACTATCTTGTTCACTTTCAGTATTCCCTGGATACAAATTAATTCCCAAAGTTGACAAATAAGCTCAACATAATTTCATGTGTATCAAAACAAATACATGTGTTATTACAAGTATTGGGACTTTCATTTGAATCTTTCTTGAATTGACTTGAGAATGTGATTTGACTTACAGTGCAATGACTTGAGAAAGATTAAATAGTCTTTACATATTGTGTGACACATTGAATGTGGATGTGTAATTTTAAATAGTCTAAAATTGTCTGAAAATGACTAGGTGACCTTCCTGGAATTGATTACTCCAAAGCAACACTTAAATGTGCCTAGTAAATTTATTTTTATCTGGCTATTGTCAAATTCCAAATACTACTTCACATACGTATCAGTATATAATCAATTATGCATGGTTAAACATATTAGCACATATTGTATACTTTTTGCTATTTTTAATAACTTGGCATATTTTTAACTCGAAGGAGATTCGGACTCAACTTCAACTTCTTCTGTACAATTTCAAGAAGAGTAAAACACATTGACATCTGAATATACTTCGAAAATTTAAAAATGGCTTTCATACTTCGAAGAATTTGATCATGGGAAATAAATTAAGACATGGCATACACCTTCTTTTGCTTAAAAAAGTCGACACTACTTAAATAAAAGGACACTAATAATCAACTTGGGACAGAAAGTAAGACCTTAAAATCACAAGAAGTGCAAATCCAAACCAATTAATAGGACGAATTGTGAAAATAGACCGACATCAATTGCACAAAATTCTTAAAATGGTGTGATTTAGTCGGCTTTGGGAAAAACTTGCACAGTTTCCTCCTAAATGCCTCATATCTTCTTTTCTTATCAACTTCTAATGTGAAACTTTGTTCATACATCCAACCGACATAACATCAAGGTATTCTGTCGCAGTTATCATATGCAGCTCATACCTGCAGATTTGTCTACTTCATCACTTTCAGTATTCTCTGGATACAAATTAGTAATATTTTTATTTGTTGTTAAAATTTGAATTTACCAGAAAACACAAGGTGAAATGGTTACATGTGTATCCAGAGAGAAAAAGTTTGAAAAAGAAGAGAAACAGTTCCTAGTTCCTGCTTTGGTTGTTAAGACAAAATGCATGTGTTATTACAAGTGTTGGGATTTTCATTTGAATTGACTTGAGAATGTGACTTGAATTGTGTGACCTTCCTGGAATTGTGTTATTAAATGTGTATAATAAATTTCTTTGCTTAATTTATGCTATATACCTTCAAAGCATATACCAAACTACCCATCTTCCCATAAAATCTGATCAACGCAGTTGTCATGAAGACACTCAACCCCTCATTCCTTACCATGTACTTGCCTCCCTAGATATAACGCCACACCAAAATCCAAAAACGTGCAAGAAGAAAAATACTAACAAAAGTAGCCTCATTTGGCTTCAATAAACCACACTTCACATCCTGTTGTACCATCATATTCTCGAAAAAACTACAGCAACCTCAGAGCACCCGTTCTTCATGTACCCATGAATCATACTAGTCCATGAATAAACATCTCTATAAGGCATGCGAGAAAACATTAAAAACCCAAGCTCATATCCCCATTTTCCCCACAAGCACCAAGCATCACATTATACGAGACAACACATGGTTCAGGAATTTCATCAAACACCTTGCATGCACTCCCGAGACCCGAGTTTGCCTGTGTGGTGTACAGCCCAATAAAAGATGTACACACATAAGCAATTTATTTTGTTAAGTGGTGAATGAAATTTTAGCTAATAGAATGAAGTAAGCGGCAGATACATGGGATAATACTTTGGGATAAACATAGTTGAACTACTGTGACTCCAACCACCACCATTCACCAAACATTAACTACTATGCAAACAAATAGGATCACAAATATGAGCTAAAGTTGATTTCTTTTATCATCTATCAAAGTCCTTCCTTGCATTTACCAAGGTGAAATGCTTACATGTACATTGCTGCTATTATTGTTGTATTTAAGAGCTAATCAAACTTGGATTTTTTACTTAGAAATGTTGGTGATGTGGTCTCTATACACCAGTTAATATTATTATAGATTTTTCTTTTCCTCCCAGGGCCGGCTTGTGATTTCTATTATTTTCTAAAAAATATTGTTGAGTGTTGACAACTTAAAGTTTGACTGAAAGTTACTGGGTGTGCTTCTTGGAATTGATCACTCCAAAGGTACAAGTAGTAGATTTTTTTCTATGCTTAATTTGTGGTTCATCCATTGGAGGTTCACAAAGTTTGTTGATAACATTAATTAATCCATGGGTAGGTATTGACAAAAGCTCACACCTTTGAACCACAACAGTAAATTTGACTGAAAGTGAGTAGGTGACCTAGCAATAGTATATTGTCTTTTGCATTGTGCTATATAAACCGCATCAAAATTATGTTATCTCCTCTATTCAGATTAGCAAATCAGAAATAATAAAAGATGAAAAGAAAACACAAAGAACTATCCGAGTCCACAAAATTCACTGTGTGTCCTTAAGAAATTTAATCCCCTTAAGTACATGAGGTTGTAGATTAATTCCTACTAAGATAAAACGGATTAACCATTAAAGAAGTAGTGGTACCTCAAACTTCGATAATTTCAACGAACTCAAAATGACAGCAACAAATCACACACACAGACACGATCGATCGATTTTGTTTTGTAAGAAATGTATGCAAAAGAAGAGAAGAATTCGATGCAGAAAATGAGAGAAAATCTCTCTATTTATAGTCAACAAAGGGTAAAGGTCATAACCTTTTGGAAAGAAGACAACTTTTCAAAAAGAAAACAGTCTTTCAGAAAAGTCACAACACTTCGAAAAATGCATAACCTTTCAAACGGTCACAACTCTTTAGAAAGGACACAACCTTTCATAAAGGTCACAACCCTTCGGCATAGTTACAACTCTTTAGGAGAGTCACAACCCTTTATTTTCTGTTCACACCTTTAAAACCCAACAATCCTCCACATGAATAGGGAATGACTATTATTTAAACATATGCATGAAAAACTGTGTGAGTCGTAATTAAGGACTGATTGCCTCTGGATAAGTGGGTTTCCCTTTGATCTTTCCATAGTGAATATATATCAGATATACTCGATCAATCGGTAGATTTGATATCTTTGAATCATCAAGCTTTGGTGTATACCTAGACAACATAAGTCACACAATCAACCCTTGAACTGTTTTTGATTCTCATTATTTTGTTCGTTTCAGCCATGAACACGTCTCGGTTTATAAGTGCGTAGAGAACTGGCCTTACCGGATTCTCCTTGAAGCGGCTTACACTTCACACTTACATAAGTGATTTCTAAATGTGTTATCCCGTAGATACACCATTTGTTGGGTTATGAAGGGTGATTAGGGCGTCATGCGGAAGCTTACAATTGCAATCAAGACGGTGATAAATTAGATGACAAATAAAGCGATACTAAAACATAATATTATTAATATGAAAACTAATTTAAAAGAAAAATATTATAACTGTTGAGAGAATAAATCTCCCCATAAACAAAAGTCTCAAACGACTACATTGTGGATTCTATTGTTTTGTGTTAGAAGAAACAAAACCTATATTTATAGAGTTCTAAAACCTTTTCTTACTAGAAAAAGAGTCCTAAAAGGAGAGAATAAACCAAATATGAAAGAATATTATATTTTCCTTTCAGGAAAAGTAAAAACATTTATGTTAATGTTTTGTCTTTTCTTTTAGGAAAAAATAAACTTAAAATAAGGTAAGAAAATCAGGACAAAACCCTAACACCATTTGATATACCATGTATCAAACTTAGAAATCATTAAAAAGTCCTAATGTCTTTATCCTTGTTACTGAACATTGTCTTATCATGAGAATGGACCATAAAAAATATTTTGACAATGTTGAACCGTCATCAATGACTTTGTTTGATCTCCTTGAACCTAGATCTTGGGATCTCTAGTCTTCTAGGTAGAGTTACCGCCACAATGACTTGTTCTCGGCCATAGTCCCATTCCCTTTGATAATCTATCAACTCTCACTCTCTAGTTAGGCCTTTTATAAGTGGATCCGACACATTATCCTTTGAATTTACATAGTCAATTATGATAATTTCACTAGAGAGTAGTTCTCTAACGATATTATGTCAACGTCATATATGACGAGACTTTCCGTTATATATCATGCTCCATGACCTACCTATTGCAAATTAACTCTCACAGTGTATGCATACTGGAGCTAAAAGGTTTGGGCCAAAAATATTTCAAGAAATTTTGGAGTCATTCAACTTCTTCACCGGCCTTATCTAGAGTGATAAACTTAGATTTCAAAGTAGAGCGAGCGATACATTTTTGTTTGGAAGATTTCCAAGAGACTGCTCCTCCACCAAGAGTAAATACAATTTCACTCGTGGATTTTACTTCATTTGACCTGGTGATTCAATTTGCATCACTATATTCTTCCAATATTGTTGAATATTAGTTATAATGCAAAGCAATAATTTTAAAGTATGTTTTAAATACTCCAAAACTCTTTTCATTGTCATCTAATAAGTTTAATTGAGATTACTCGTGAACCGACTCAGTTTACTAATAGCACATGCTATATCTGATCGCGTATACTTTATGATATATATCATACTTCTCAATACAAATACTTGAACTTGTTAAGTACCTTCTCAATCACATCAGTAACGTTAATGTCTTTCATATCGAAGTTACTTTCTAGCATATGCTTAGTACCATTTACATCAGAAATGTCTCTTTTGATGATCAACATGTCATCAACATAAAAACAAACAATGACCTTGTGATTTGGAGTGTCTTTAATGTAAAAACATTTATCACATTGATTAATCTTGAATTCATTTGCCAACATAGTTTGGTCAAACTTCGCATGTCATAATTTGGGAGCTTGTTTTTAGTCCACAAAGTGACTTAACAAGTTTACAAACTTTCTTTTCTTTACTAGGAACCACAAACCCTCGGATTGTTCCATGTAAATTTCTTCCTCCAATTTTCCATTTTAAAAAATGTTTTCACATCCATTTTGATGAATTTGAAGGCCATATTTCGCAACTAGCGCAATTAACATCTGAATTGATGCAATCCTAGTTAGTGCTATTATCTGTCAAACACGACTTTCTTATTGCCTAAAGCCTATGACAACAAGTCTGTCTTTGTATTTGTCAATAGTTTCATCAACTTTCTTTTCCTTTTGTAGATCCACTTTGAATTCAAAAGTTTATTTCCTGGAGGAAGATCAACCAACTCTCAAGTATGGTTGCTCAAGATTGAATTTATCTTACTATTGACAGACTTTTCTCAAAGAGAATGAGTCCACAAATGACATAACTTTTAGAATAAATGAGACTCATTTTCAAGAAGAAATGTTACAAAATCAAACTCGTAGGAAGTAATTTGTCCATTGACATTTACTATGCCTCCGAATCTCTTTATTAAGTACATTCTCCTTTGGTTCTTTCCAAGGTCATTTAGACCCTTTACTTGACTATCCGACGGTTCGGACTTATGAACCATAAATCGACATGCTTTACCATTTGTAGCATATCCAATGAACATACAATAAAAGACCTTCTGTGAGGTAACCTTTTCCCACAAATATTTTGTTCTTTACTTTTTATAACTTTATCAAATACAGACACTGGTTTAGTGTCAACACCTTGCCATATGTCCTTTTTAGAGGACCTTTTCATAACATTCAATTTGTTATAGAATTACCCATGACCATTGTCTCATCGGTCCAATAAGCGCAATATGACCCAAATGTTTGTTTTACAAAACAAACATAACAGATCATTTTTCACCAATGTTCATGTCTATACAAAAATAAAAATATTTTAATAGACATATCTTTTCATGAAAAATCACAATATTTTAAGTGAAACTTTTTCATCAAAAAATACAATTCTTTTGAACGAGTAATATAGTTTTGTGGTTTTATACTAGTCAAGAGAGACTCAACGTCCACAATATCAAATATACTCCAAGAATTTTGTGGGTATAATATAATACAAGAATGTCATTAAATTTCACATCTTGTACTTTCAAATTTAAATAAGATAGTAAGTCTAATTTTGTCTTTATCACAAGTAAATAACCCCCCACATTTTCAATATGTTCTCAAAAATATTTTTCAAGTATTTGAAATTATTTTCCACATATTTTTTCCCATGCTTACACATTGGCAACACGAAGCCTTCTTTTGGAGATTTAATCCATATAAACACCCATTGCAGGCACAAAAACCACTAATTTTATGTCACTAGTATTTTATTTTATTTTTTTCCTTTTTGTCACAACTAGACAAACCACTTAGTATTTAGAATACTAACAATAAAGATTCAATCTTTATACAACTTGTTTCTAGTTTAACGATGAAGTTTTTATATTCTTCTAATCGTTAACCGAATGAACCTTGAATTCTGATGAAGTTTTAATATTCTTCGAATCAGTTTCACATTCAGACAGAGTAGTAAACCAAAAAGGTTTTAATCTCCAGAAACCTCAAATACAACACTATTTCGAGCTAATGATGAAGATTTTATTTTTTTCAATCATTTAGCCTTAATATTCCTGACGAAGATTTTGTACTCTTTAAGTCAAAATATTCATTCAAACAGAGTATTTAACAAATTGGTGAAGTTTCTATATTCTTCAAACCAATGCACAATCTGATTTGTTCGTGAAGTTCTTATATATTCTTCAAATCAAAGGAGAAAAAAAAACCTCCAAAAGTCAAACACAATCAAATTTCACATGGAGTAGAAAACTACAAAAGTTTTATTTTTCCTCCTCTAAACAGAATACATATTAATAATAATAAAGATATATTCTGAGATCATCACATAATGATCATCTATCCTAACATTTATGAAATAAATTTCATAACTTATAAAGGATAGAAAAAGAAAATAATAATCAAGGAAAATAAAGATAGAACCTGATTTTTACTCTCATTGAATCATATTCTATCCGTCAACAATAATTCCATGCAAGTCACTTTTCTTGCTAATTTTTTTTTTCTTTTCTCAATTTCCATCATATTCCTATTTTCCTCAAGAAGACATTTAATTTCAACAAGAAACTAAACTTATGTTCAAATATTGTTAGGAGACAACATTTATTCATTTACTTCTTCTCATAGTTATATAAAACCAAGAATATAGGGAAAACATTAAAGTGTTCATCTTAGCCTTTATGCACAAAATAACTTTTCTTATTGAAAAGAACACTGAAGGAGTGCAATGCTTGAATGCACTTGGGAAGAAAATAAAAATAATCTTACCCATCCAAGGAAAACTTACTACAAAAAATATACTCGAACATATTAAAGTAGTACTAATTCATCCCATATCTCTTTTATCATATGATAAAATAATTCTCTTTTTCTTCTTTTTCTTTCCCCATAAAAAGAACACAGAAAATAGAAGTAATTTCCTTACCACAGAAAATACCAGGATTAAATTTCTTAAGCTTGTTATCTCCTGTATTCAGATTAGCAAACTAGAAATAATAAAAGATGAAAAGAAAAACACAAAGAACTATCCGAGTCCACAAAACCCACTGTGTGTCCTTAAGAAATTTAACCTCCTCAAGTACCCAAGGTTGCAGATTAATTCCTCCTAAGATAAAACGGATTAACCATTAAAGAAGTAGTGGTACCTCAAACTTCGATAATTTCAACGAACTCAAAATGACAGCAACGAATCACACACACAGACACGATCGATCGATTTTGTTTTGTAAGAAATGTATGCAAAAGAAGGGAAGAATTCGATGCAGAAAAATGAGAGACACCCTCTCTATTTATAGTCAACAAAGGGTAAAGGTCATAACCCTTTGGAAAGAAGACAACTTTTCAAAAAGATAACAGCCTTTCAAAAAGGTCACAACACTTTGGAAAATGGATAACCTTTCAAACGGTCACAACCCTTTAGGAAGGACACAACCTTTCATAAAGGTCACAACCCTTCGGCATAGTTACAACTCTTTAGGAGAGTCACAACCCTTCATTTCCTGTTCACACCTTTAAAACCCAACAAATTATTGAATAGAGACACAAAGCAAGAATTGGAAAACTTAATACTTTTGATATATATTTTGAGGCGCGAAAATGGGCATTGGAAAACTTGCATTGTTTCTGCTATACGCGTTTCTCTGTCAACTTGTTTTCTACTCATCTTTACGTCATTTGTGCCCCAATGATCAAGACCTTGCTCTTCTTCAATTCAACAACATGTTTACTATAAATCTTGATGCTTCTTCTAGTGATTTCGATCCTAAAACAGTTAAATGGTGTTTTATTTTAAAATATATATAAAAGGAAAATGACTGAATTTTCGAAAAACTGATTAAACTTATGGTTTAAGAGAAATCGGGTTTCCAAAGGACAGAGTCGCCATTTAATTTTTAGTAAAAAATCAAGAAAAAATACAAGATTTTTCAAAAGACTTAAACAGATAAAATCAATTGAAAAAGGGTTCGAGTTCAAATGTACATTCCGAGAAGGTGTTAGGCCCTCGGAATGCCCGCTAACTTGCGGTTGACCGGCGATTTGACTAAAAGTGATTTTTGACTAACTTTGAAATTTCAACTAAGTAAAAGAATTCCTAACGACTTTGACTAATTTTAAAAATTTAACTAAATAAAATAACTCAATTTATTTTAACTAATTTTATTGAGATTCTAACCAAGTAAAAAAAAAAAAAAACTCATCTATTTAAACCAACTTTTTGAAATTTTAACTAGGTAAAAAGGACTCATTTATTTTAACTAATAAATTTTATTTTATTTTCGAAATTATAAATAAGTAGAAGAACTCATTTATTTTAACTAATTTTTTTTTTTGAGATTTTAACCAAGTAAAAAAAAAAACTCATCTATTTAAACCAACTTTTTGAAATTTTAACTAGGTAAAAAGGACTCATTTATTTTAACTAAATTTTTTTTTTTGAAATTATAAATAAGTAAACGAACTCATTTATTTTAACTAATTTTTTTTGAGATTTTAATTAAGTAAAAGAACTCATTTATGACTATTTTTTATTTTTTATTTATTATTATTTTTATTATTATTATCTTAAGGGGGGATGAACTAAAGGGGAATTTTTCTAAGGGAAATGACTTAAGGAGATAACAAGACTAAAATTAAATAAAAGCTAAGTAAACAAATTATATGAATGAATATTTATTTTAAAAAATATAAAAGAGAAATGACTAACTTTGGGGTTTAATTAAATTTAACCATAAGAAATGAAAGCGTTAGTCAAATATAAATAAAATACATAAGAGCAAGAAAGGGAATATCAAATTTGTGCCAAAGGCCCAAACCCCCCAAATCTTGGACCTGCTGAAATTTTCTTGGGCCTTTGGCTTCATTTGCTTTCAAGAAATCTGTGTATACACTTTATGTATACCACCGTATATGGGCCGTATTTTGGGTCCGTATTCTGCCCCTTTTTTTTTCTAAAATATTAGTTGTTGACCTGTACACCTGTATTTCGCATATTCCAGCCCGCAACTTTGGTTTTCCACCTGTATATCATTGCGTTTTTACTGTATATCACTGTATACAGAAAATGTATCAACTCTTTTCCAATTTTCCAGAACATGAAAACTTGTTTTCCAGCCCCTATTTACACTCTGAGAACCTGTATTTCAATTTATTGTCGGCTGACTCGAAAGGAAGGGACTTGAGCGTTTACGGCTCTCTTGAAATGCGAGGAAGAAAATAGGAGTCCAAGAAGACTCGGATGGTATCACATGCGACAAAATAAAGAAAACATAAGGATTAGTACTTACAAAAAATAGCAACTCAATCTGTAATTCCCAGCTATACTAGGATTCACTAATTTAGAAATAAAAACGGTAATGCATTCAAGGGACCTTAACTAGATATATTTCAAACTAAGCAAAACAAAATAAATGGAATTGAATAATATAGCAAACAGTTCGTGGTAAGTAGAAGAGAACAATATTAATTATATTTAAGATAATTTATTCGCCCAGGAACCGTGCCTTGAAGCTTACTTGTACAACATTTAAACAATTCAAAATACAACGAGTAGAACACTAATGACAATCAAAATTTTAAACAATTAATTCAACTATAATGAATTATTTAAAATGGAGACAGAAGAGGGTTATTTAATCAAATCACTGGCAACACGATTTTGTGCACAAAAAAAAAACAATATTCTATCTCATGGTGGACTAATATTCTATCAAACAAGCACAGACTAGACCCTTTTAAATTGAGGAAACATGGAACAAAACTTGGACTAAGATGTCGAGCAAAACCATAGTATGAAGCTGCACTCATCGCTAACAAGAGGACCCTTTCGTATTCATGGCCAAACATTCAACCAACCAAAATGAATGAATGAATCCTAGCAACATATAATCGCCAAATACTAAACGAATCTAACGGTTTCATACCGCGAGATGATCCCAAAACAAATTGAATCACGGCGATGTCAACTAAAATTACTAATCTATACTCGAAGACACACCAGAGGAACAATGAGATAACTTCTTTGACACTTCAAGATATGTAGTCAAAAATGAGAAAATTACTTCAGTAGACAGAGGCAGAACAGAATCACGGTGGTCAACCGATGAACAAAATAAGCTTGAGACGACCACAACCGCAAACTCAAGAAGATTAAAAACAAATTCAACCAGGCATTAAATCCTTTCGAAAGAGAGACACATAATACCATTTTCAAAATTAATATGAACACATCATATAGAATCATCGAAATAGACCAGGAGCAGAACACCAAAACCAATACATTGAACTCGAAGTTGGTAGAAGGGTCGCGAGTTGTTTACCTTATGGCGGGCAGCGGACCGGACAACAACGAATAGCACGAGTTCTTCCACCACACGAATTCGAAGCTCCAAACAGTGAACCAAACACCTCGAGCTAGCTTTGAACAAAAATTTGCCCGCTTCTTCGAAAAGAACGTCTAAGACTTCTTAAGCACGAAACTTCGTTCAAAGAAATTCCCCCTTTCTTGACTCTAATTTTTTTTTTTCAACTAAAATCTCTTTCAAAAAATATTTTCCCCCCTTTCACAGATAACAAAAAAGATCTTATATGGGGGAAATTAGGGTTCCAAATAGGGGGGGGGGGGGNNNNCCGGATGAATTCGGGTGGGAATTCGAAATTCAAACGCCGTAAATTTCTTGCACCAATTCGGATGAACACCTTTTTTTCTNAAATAATTTATTTTCTCCCGACTTCAAAAACAGTTCGGGAATTCTCAAGTATATCTTTGTGCAAAGGGAATCAACTCTCTGTATTGGCCCTTCTTTTCCAACTCTATCTTTTTTTAATTCTTTCAAAAAAAATAAAAAAAACCCCCCTTTCACAGATAATAAAAAAGATCTTATATAGGGGGAAATTAGGGTTCCAAATAGGGGGAAAACGGATAAATTCGGGTGGGAATTCGAAATTCAAACGCCATAAATTTCTTGCACCAATTCGGATAAACACCTTTTTTTTCTTGAGGTTTTACTCATTCCGAAAGAGGGAATGGAAGAAGAACGTGCCTACCGCCTGCTACAAGGACGAAATTACAAGTGCTTTTCATAGACGCCATGAATCAATTTCCGTCTATTTGGATTGACGTTGCCGGTTGCTTTCCGTGTATTGCTCTGCTATTCACGTTACTGGGTTTTGCTGGAAGAAAAAAAAAGAACAAATGGTATATGGGTGGGGTCGGTTTGGTGTTGTCTATTTGATGTTGTTGATTGTATTTTGTATGCTGTTAATGTATGTATTGTCGGTTATGGGCTGGGATTTGGTGTGGGCTGTTTTGGGATGGGTCGGGTCATTTAGGAGTAGGATTGGGAATTGGAGTGGGCTGGGAACTGAAGTGGGTTGGGAATTGGGTATTGGGCCGGTTGGAAAGAAAAGTGAAGGCCCAAAATTTGTCTTTAAGATGGGTTGAAGGTGAATTTTAAAGAGTGGCTAGATTTGTAATTAGAGAATAGCCAATAAATTGATAATTTAGCCGATTAAATTAAGAATGCAGCCATATTGAATTCATTTGGTAAATTCGGCTAGTAATTAAATAAGATGAATTAATATAATTAACTAACGAGCTTCTTAATTTCAACGAAATAAAACAATAAACTCAATTATAAACTAATTCATTCAAAAATGTAAACTATTATATAACTAAACTAGTTAACCAAATATTTAAGTAAAACTAAATATTTTTGGGACGATTATTGAAGGATCATAAAATATACTAATTATATACATAATTATGTAAAACAAATATATTATCTAGAAAATTATAAAAGTGACAAAACTAGTTAAAATAACCTTATATATATATGTGTGTGTGTGTGTATATTTAATTTTATGAAACTAATTATTTTAAATCGTTTGAAGATTATGGAGCTCAAAAATTAATTACTATCGGGGAGGGTCAAAATTGGGTGTCAACATACCTCATCAAAATTACATTCAATCCATTGGACGTAATGAATCGGTCCCACCAAAATTTGAACTCATTATCAAATGAATTTCTTTTTTTTTTTACCTTTTAAGTCGATGTCTATACACCAATTAACACTCTTATTCTAACTAAACAAACATTTTTTTTTAAATTTTAGGCTTAAATGTTTTTGTCAAGGCCCATACATCACTTTATACTCTGTAACTCTCTGAGTACAGATTCTGTAAGTAGTTTAATTACAATTCCTGAATGTTTGCTGTTATAGTTCAACTTTCTGGTGATCCAAGGATAAGAAAAATAAATTGCATACTAAATTTGTTAGTGCATCAACTGGGCGTTTCGTTTTATATTACAAAAGTAGTATCATTTTGAATTCANAATTAACTAACGAGCTTCTTAATTTCAACGAAATAAAACAATAAACTCAATTATAAACTAATTCATTCAAAAATGTAAACTATTATATAACTAAACTAGTTAACCAAATATTTAAGTAAAACTAAATATTTTTGGGACGATTTTTGAATGATCATAAAATATACTAATTATATACATAATTATGTAAAACAAATATATTATCTAAAAAAAATTATAAAAGTGACAAGACTAGTTAAAATAACCTTATATATATGTGTGTGTGTGTGTGTGTGTGTGTGTATTTAATTTTATGAAACTAATTATTTTAAATCGTTTGAAGATTATGGAGCTCAAAAATTAATTACTATCGGGGAGGGTCAAAATTGGGTGTCAACAATATGTCACTCGAACTGCAATGAAAGCTCAAGCTCTGGCAGACCACTTGGCAGAGAATCCAGTCGATGGCGACTACGAACCACTGGATACATATTTTCCAGATGAAGAGATTAACTCAATTGAAGAAGGAGATCCAGATGAAAACTAGGCCTGACAATTATACTTTGATGGAGCAATCAACAAAAAAGGCACAGGGATTGGGGCAATTCTCATATCGCCCATAGGACATCATAACCCTACAACAGCTCGACTTCGTTTCTTCTATACAAATAACACAACAAAGTATGAAGCTTGCATTATGGGTCTGAATATGACAATAGATTTGGGTGTGCAAGAATTGATTGTGTTGGGAGATTCTGATTTGCTCATTAGGCAAGCTCAAGGTGAATGGAAAACTCGAGACCTCAAGCTTCTTCCCTACAAACAATGTGTGGAAGATCTTAGCAAAAGGTTTAGGTCCATCGAGTTTAGATACATCCCCATAATATATAATGAATTGGCAGATACCTTGGCTACTTTGGCCTCAATGCTTCCATATCCTGGAAACACTTGTATTACTCCCTTGGAGATTCAACTTCGGGACCAACATGGTTATTGTAACACTTTGGAAGTAGAATCAGATTGTGAGCCGTGGTACCTACACATCAAGAATTTCTTGCAAACAGGGAAATGTCCCGAACATGCCAATGGAGACCAAAAAAGAACTATTAGACATTTGACTAGTGGGTTCTTTTTGGGCGGGGAAATTTTATATAAACGCACCCCGGATCTGAACTTATTGAGATGTGTGGATGTTGAAAATGCCGAGAAGATCATGAATGGTATATATGCTGGGGTATGTGGATCACACATGAATGGATATGTCCTTGTGAAAAAGATACTCCGAGCAGGATAATACTGGCTTACCATGGAGCGGGATTGCTTTCGCTTTGTGAAAAAATGTCATCAATGTCAAATTCATGGTGATCTCATTCATTCACCTCCTTCAGAGTTGCACCCCATGGCCGCTCCTTGGCCCTTTGTTGCATGGGGAATGGATGTTATCGGACCAAGCCAAAAGCTTCTAATGGACATCGATTTATTTTGATCGCAATTGATTACTTTACTAAATGGGTAGAGACAATCACTTTCAAGACAGCCACTAAGAAGGCGGTCGTGGATTTTGTCCATTCAAACATCATTTGTCGTTTTGGTATCCCAAGAACTATCATCACGGATAATGCTGCAAACCTTAATAGCAATTTGATTAAGGAGTTATGTGAGCAATTCAAAATTGTGCATCACAATTCTACTCCATACCGACCAAAGGCCAACGGAGCTGTGGAGGCAGCCAACAAGAATATCAAGAAGATTCTCTGGAAAATGGTTCAAGGCACTAGACAATGGCATGAGAAGCTGCCTTTTGCACTTTTAGGATATCGCACAACAGTGCGCACCTCGATTGGAGCAACTCCTTATTTGCTGGTGTATGGGATTGAGGTTGTGATACCAGCGGAAGTTGAAATTCCATCTCTTCGAATTATTGTCGAGGTTGAAATTGAAGATACTGAATGGGTCAAAACTCGACTAAAGCAGCTCACATTAATAGATGAGAAGCGATTGACGGCCGTCTGTTTTGGCCAGCTTTATCAGCAAAGGATGACTCGTGCATATAACAAAAAGGTGCACCCAAGACATTTTGAAGTAGGTCAACTGGTTTTAAAGCGCATTCTCCCACACCAAGAAGAGGCCAAGGGAAAGTTTGCCCCAAATTGGCAAGGTCCATATCTTATCAAGGAAGTGTTGTCCAAAGGAGCCTTACACCTTACTAATGTGGAGGGAAAAATCACAAGCATAATTGTTAATGCGGATGCAATCAAAAGATACTACATCTAATGCGTTCTAAGATACTGTGACAAGTTTGTGGCTGAGAGAACAAAGGCATCTCTTAAAAAAAAAAAAACTTCTCTTTGAAATTTTGAACTGCGTTTGACCTGATTCTGAATGGATACGTAGGCAACCCTTTGGGGTTCGGTCATACAAAAAAAAAAATCAACATTCCAGTATCTATAGAAAATTGGGGCATTTTTTTTTTCTTTTTTGATAGAATAGAGTCAAATTGATTTTGTTTTTGATTTTATTCTAGCAATCAACATTTTGATCAACTCTGAAAACGATAAATTCGATGTGTCTTGCACGGACAATTGATCATCAAGGACAACTTTGTCGGAAAAAAAAGAAAAGAGAAAGTCTTATCGGTGAAAACCTTTACAGGCACCATAAGACGACAATAGAGAAAATCTTATCGGTGAAAACCCTTGCGAGGCACCTTAAGATAAAAGACGAGAACATCATGAAAATGACTAGTTGGGAGAAATCTGCAAAGAACACCATTTCTCGATACCTCTACATGAAGAATACATAGATCAGTTATAAATTGATAATGGTACATATTTTGAGAATTAGACAACTCAAGCGGATCTGGGGTCAAGTCCAAAGTGCATGTCATTGTTCTCTCAAAGTCGACATATGCCTCCAGATAAGTTCTCTTTCTCATTTTTCTTCAAAAGGAATGCCCTTCCTTAAGTTTATAGTCTTTCTTGATCTAATTTTTTTTCACACTCTTAAATCTGATATTTCGCTAGTCTTTTCTGTATTATCTCTTAACAAATAAGGTAAAAGATTGCAAAACTTACTACAGGTTCCCAAGAGTAAAGCTGAGTATCCGAGTTGACATGCCTCGAGCAAGGACTA
>NW_026028857.1:0-595 GCF_019186545.1 Solanum stenotomum | reverse complement strand
AACACATTTCCTCAATATCGATACATGGTATACCGGATGAACTAATTCCATCTCCTTGGGCAACCCAACTCATAGGCTACTTTACCAACCCTTCTTATTATCTCATAAGGACCGACATACCTAGGACTTAATTTCCCCTTCTTACCAAAACGAACCACACCTTTCATTGGAGAAACTTTCAAATAAACCCAATCACCCACTTTGAATTCAAGATCCCGTCTCCTCACATTGGCATAAGACTTTTGACGACTTTGGGTTGTTTTCAACCTCTCCCTAATCATCCTTACATTCTCAAGATCATCCATGACCAGATCCGGACCCAACAAGGCCACCTCTCCAACTTCAAACCACCCAACCGGTGACCTACACCGTCTACCATAAAGTGCCTCAAAAGGAGCCATACCGATACTAGAATGATAACTATTGTTGTATGCAAATTCAATCAAAGGAAGATGATCATCCCAACTACCTTTCAACTCCAATACACAAGCTCTAAGCATATCCTCCAAGGTTTGAATTGTTCTTTCGGCTTGGCCATCCGTTTGAGGGTGGAAGGTCGTGCTAAGTTTTACCTTTACCAAGACCCCTTTGGAAT
>NW_026028856.1:0-448 GCF_019186545.1 Solanum stenotomum | reverse complement strand
AAATTTTATGGACACTATATCTATATATTCAAATGTTATTTTTGAATATATAAAAGGAAAAGATAATAGTCTAGCGGATCAGTTAAGTAGATTAAATATTAAAATAACTTAAGTATACTTTTGTTTTCAGCATGAGACCAACCAGTTCAATAGACAAAGGCAAAGGAGTAGCCTCAGCATCAGACACATACGCTCAGACTGTATTAGGTAACATGAAGTTTAGACCTCAGACACCATCAATAGATATGATGATCGTATTTACTTCGGTAAGCATAATTTAATATGTTACCCGAATTCCAATTTATCTTTTAGACAATTGCCAGAATGTGTGTTAGACAAACCTCAGAAATGCTTAGTAGACAATTTATGGATGGCATATAATAAGAAAGACAATAAATATTTTATAGCTTCATTAAATCCTTTATGTCAATATTTTACAGACAAAAGT
>NW_026028855.1:0-672 GCF_019186545.1 Solanum stenotomum | reverse complement strand
TTTGTATTCCTAGGAATTATATTTGATTTTTCATTATGTCTGCTTTCTTTTTACTTAGACTTATGCCTGAATATTCTATAATATGTATGAATTTTTCTAATAAGCTTATGTGTTCATCTTGGATTTTAGAATATAGTAATATATCATCAATATATACTACACAATTTTCTAATTGTTTAAATTAGTTATCCATAAAGTGCTGATATCTACCTGGTGCATTTTTATATCCGAATGGTAATACATTCCATTAATAGAATCCTTGTGGTACAGTGAATGTTGTTAGTTTTTAGATTCTTCTTCTAGTTTTAAGTGATAAAATCCTGATTTACAATCAAATTTGCTAAAATAATTATATCCTTGTATTTGTCTTATCTTTACTATTTTATTCGATATCAGATAATTATATGTTTTAGTTTTTACATTTAAATTTCTATAATTAATAACCATTCTGTTTTTTCCTCTTTTTTGTTCACTATGTTTATTTACGATAAATGTCGGGCTTGTGTACTTACTATTGCTTTCTTGTATATATCCTTTTTCTAGTAATTCATTTATATGTATCTTAAATTTGGTTAAATCATTAAAATTATACTTTAATGGTTTTTGAATTATTATACTATTATTATCAATTAACTCAATTTTTACTTGTTTTATGTTTCTCCCATCCTTGTA
>NW_026028854.1:0-340 GCF_019186545.1 Solanum stenotomum | reverse complement strand
TTTGTAAACGAGCTTGACTCTTATTCCATGATGTCATTTTGAAATGGTTTTCCTTAGTCCCTATTTCCCGTTAATTAATGTTGAATGTACTTCCGCGACCGATGAAGTGTGATGACAAGTTTGAGAGGCTTGTTTGGGGTTCCTTCGGGTTCCTCATTCGCCATGTCACGTCTAGGCCCTAGGCTTGGGTCGTGACAAGCTTGGTATCAAAGCACTAGGTTGTTAAATCCTCGGAGTCCAACACACCGCGTTGAGTAGAGTCCTAATCATGGTTGTGAAGCGTGCCACGACTATGAATGGGAGGCTACAAATCGTTTTAGGAAAGGTTTCCCTTCTTCAT
>NW_026028853.1:0-587 GCF_019186545.1 Solanum stenotomum | reverse complement strand
AAATGAGGCTGAAATGGCCTGCACCAGCTATAAAAACTGATTTTTTTATGCCTACATTAAAATCTCCGACGGGGTGGTTGGAGTTTGTTCGGAACCTGATAAAAATTAAATAGATATGCTACCCTACTAAATTCGATATTCCAGACTCAACGACGCAGTAGAAATTTCCATCAGAGGTCATCTCGGTAAAAAGTGGGTCCCACTCCCAAAGGCCATTTTTAACCAAAATCTACCGAGGGGCTCGGAATGAGTCCGGAGGCCTCGGGAGTCAAACGATAGGTTGTTCCAGACCAAACTCGACATTCTAGGGCTAACCACACTGTTAGCATTTTCATTCGGATACGTTTTCCAAGAATGTTGATCAAAGTCAACTGCTTGCCAGTTTTCAAGGCTAAAATGCTAAAAATGGTATATACTCGCACCGAAAGCCTCGGGACTCGAGTCAACCACCCTTCTAGCCTAACTTGGCCATTCTGGAGCTGATAGAACTGTCTTAATTGCGTTTTGAGGCTGTTTTTCTAATGAACTGACTAAAAGTCTTTTTTCAAGCTTCAAGGCCTCTAAAACACGGAAAGTTGCACAAAATC
>NW_026028852.1:0-236 GCF_019186545.1 Solanum stenotomum | reverse complement strand
TCGAGAGTAGGAGAGAGTAAGGATTTTTTGTAATTTTTTCAAATGGTAGAAATTGTGTTCGAGAGTAGGAGAGAATATGGTAAAATAAATTTTATATTTAGGTAATTTTTCCTTAAATAATTGACGTTAATTATAACTTGTGACGTTTGAAGCAATAAAAATAATCTTTACTGATACTTTTCTAAATACACGCTAAATACTTTAGCGATTTTATATATGTACAAAAGAAAAAATTT
>NW_026028851.1:0-569 GCF_019186545.1 Solanum stenotomum | reverse complement strand
GCTTCCATAGTATTGGGTTTGTTCACCCACACATCAATCATGAGTTTATTTTGCGAATCTATCCATAAATATTGAGCAATTTAAGTTTTCGATGAGTTCTTGATAAGTGTTCTTGAAGTTTCTTTCTAAATCTTATTTTGTTGAGGTTTTGAGGAATTATTGAGATGAAAGTTAGTGATTTTTATTATCGAACCTACAACTAATAATCAAGAAATCCTATATATCAAGTCACGATCCTTGAATTCATAATTACAATTCAAGGAAGAGTTCAGAGTAGAGTTCAAGAAATTCTTTGAGTGAAATTGTGAATCCTTCGAGATCAACTATCGATTTGAGTTTTTAAAAAGGTTTCCTTCAATCCCTATTGATTCTAAACACTCTAAACTACTTCTAAACACCTAGAAATCATTCATAACATGAATCATAACCTTGAATTCATAATTAAAATTTAAATTCAAGGTAGAGTTAAGAGTCAAGTCTTGAGAGTTCTTTCGAACATTTTGGAGAAAGTCCCTTTTGAGTCTTTTTTTGAGGGGTCTTTTACAATTTCTAATAACTTGTATCAAGAC
>NW_026028850.1:0-804 GCF_019186545.1 Solanum stenotomum | reverse complement strand
TGCTTTACATGATATATCTATTTCAGTAACCTTTATGTATTACTTTTTTTTTTCTGTCAATTACTACTACCACCTTCATTTTATCCCTTTATGACAAAAGGTTATACATTAAATAAAATTTAAGATTTCAGAATACATAAATTGTTGGGATTCGTGCCCCATGCGTTGCACGGGCCTCCCTACTAGTATATACTAGATATGGGACCCCGTGCCAGCACGGGGCCCAATATATGTTACTGTTTCTGTTTTAATTTATGTGGTACATATGAAATTTGAAGTTAATCAATTTTTTAGTATGTTTTTATATATTTTAAGTTGCTAATTATTTTTATTTAGAGTATGTTTTACGTAAATATATTATAAATCACAATAATTAACAAGTTAATATACTTATAAAAAATTCATTGACTTTTGAAATTTCATTTGTATCACATAAATCAGGACAAAGCGAGTAATATATATGAAAATTACATAAAACGTACTATAACTCACAATAATTAGCAACTTAAAATATCTATATATCTATATTTCTCCCAATTTATGCGGTATAGATGAAATTTTGAAAGTTAACAAAAACTTTTTATATGTTTTGAAATATTTTAAGCTATTAATTATTATGATTTATAATACTTTTTACATAAAAAAATTATTTATATAAAGTATAAAAGAAAAAATTTAGAAAAAGGAAACATAAATGTCAGCAGGAGTCCAATCTATGTTGATTTCTATGTTTTAATTATTGTCATACCGATTGAATTTGGAGAGCCAATTAAATTTTTTTAAAGGTTTTTTTTATAAATTTTA
>NW_026028849.1:0-513 GCF_019186545.1 Solanum stenotomum | reverse complement strand
TAACCATAAGCATGATGTCGTTAGTCTACATTAGGCTAGCATTGCCTTAGACTTATGACCCGTGTGGGCTGGATAGCCTTGACTTGCTGCCGACGTCGTTAGGATGACTTAGCTCCTTGTAGACTGGAATAGCAGACTTGAGTTTGATAGTTTGAGCCTTAGATTAGGCGTTATCACTACTTGCTGCACTTCTGTATCTTATCCTTGTCATACGATGCATACTCGAAGGTTTGGTGCATCACTCGAGGTGTGGGATTGAGATAGTATAGGCTTGGAGCCTTTTTTGTGATGTCTTAGAGTGGAGGGCGTTCCACGGTGGTTGTTGTCGGATTGAATCATATTAGAGATACCATCACCCCCGGGGTCGTTCTTTCTAGCTGGGCTAGGAATGTATCGCTGGCTGGGTAGACTCGGTGATATCGACGATCACCCCCGGGCCTTTCTTTCTAGCTGGGTTGGGAGTGTGCTACAGGCTGGGTGTCCCTGGTTAGCTCTTTCTAGCTAGTCTGGGAG
>NW_026028848.1:0-268 GCF_019186545.1 Solanum stenotomum | reverse complement strand
CCCTGAGCCCTAAAATGTAAATCCTAAATCATAAACCATAAAACCTAAACCTTAACCCTAAACAATAAATCCAAAATCCTAAACCCTAAACTCTCAACCCTTAACCTTAACCCTAAACCCTAAACGCTAAATACCAAACTCTAAACCCTAAGCCCTAAACCCTAAACCCTAACCCCCTAAACCAACACCCTAAACCCTAAACCCTAAATACCAAACTCTAAACACTAAGCCATAAACCCTGAACCCTAACAACTAAAGCCTCAACCCC
>NW_026028847.1:0-694 GCF_019186545.1 Solanum stenotomum | reverse complement strand
TACTGAAATGGAAATGTAACAATCCATATAGTTTTTGCATATTGTGAAGTGGCTGTGTATTTGGATTAAAGGAGATCTTTTTAGTTAATGACTTATAGGACTCTTTTTTGATGAAAAGGTAGTAGAGTGAAACTGCTGGATCAGCGTAGATTATATCATAGTGGGTTTAAATTATTTTTACAAAATATTTTTATTTTTATATGTAAGAGATTGAAAATGATATTTATTAATTCGAATTGTAAGAAGACAAGAGATCTCATTTCTTCATTTCTCTGCTTCTACAAACACATTTAAAAACTTATATATATAGATTCTATTGCTTTAAATTTGATTTTTTTTGTTGAAGATTTTATCTTTTGGACTATTTGAAATTCATTAATGGATTTATGACATCCTTGCTGTGTGAAAAATTTCCTATTTGAAACTCTAGAGAAATAACTTATAAAAGAAAAATCTAGGATTTTAAGTAAGTTTGAGAGGAATGATTTTCAAGTTATTTCTATAAGAATATAAAATTTAATTGAGTGGATGTAAAAATTCAAAGAGATGAGATTTGTCACCCTATTATAATTTAAATAGAAGAAAATGAACATTTTAGATCTCTTATGTATATAAAAAAAGATTATTTTCTGAATAATAATTAAAAAAAGAAGAAGATAAGTCTTGCACTATATTAGTATATATTATATTTTAT
>NW_026028846.1:0-544 GCF_019186545.1 Solanum stenotomum | reverse complement strand
AATCTTATAACTAAGAAACACTAAATCCTTAACTCTAAACCATAGGGAAACCCTAAACCCCAGACCTTATGAAACACTAAGAAACTCTAAACCCTAGAACTATAATACCCCAAAAAAACACAATAAATCCCTTTAAAACCATCAGCCCTAAAAATACCCTACACTTAAAATCTTATGCCCTAAATCCTAAGTAACCCTCAATCTTAAGAAATCCAAAATCTTAATAAACCCTAAGAAACCCTAAAAACATTTAAAAACCCTAATGATAAAAATAATAATCCTAAAAAAAATCATAAAACCTCAAAAAAACCTTAACCCAAAATCAGAAATCCTAAACCCAAAACCTTAAACCATAGTACCTTAGGGCCTAAACCCTTAACCCTAAACCTTTGTCCTTATGCCTAAACATAAAGAAACCATAAAAAAACCCTTAAAACTTTACAAAACCCTAAACCTAAAAAAACCTTAAGAAAATCATTAGCACTTATAAACTTGAAAAAAACTCAATCAAAATAGTTAAACCTAAAACCTTAAGCCCTAAACC
>NW_026028845.1:0-299 GCF_019186545.1 Solanum stenotomum | reverse complement strand
ATGATTTTGAAGAGGATTCTGAGAAGCAAGATTGGGATCGTTGTAATGCGATGGTGATTTCGTGGATCTTGAACAATGTGAGTAAGGATCTGGTGANTCTGGTGAGTGGAATTCTTTTTTGTTCAAGCGCACATCTAGTTTGGACTGATTTAAAGGAACGATTTGACAAAGTTAATATGTCAAGAATTTTTCATCTTCACAAAGCAATTGCTACTCTTACTCAGGGAGTTTCTCCTGTCTCTGTTTACTACTCGAAATTGAAAGATCTTTAGGATGAATATGATTCAATTACTCCACCT
>NW_026028844.1:0-1040 GCF_019186545.1 Solanum stenotomum | reverse complement strand
GTTACTCTCTCCATCCCATATTAGATGACAATTTTACTAAAAATATTTTTTCCATATTATTGAGCACTTATTAGATTAGGATAGAATTAATTATTCTTTTCCATTTTACCCCTACAATTAATATGACCATTCCTATATTGTATGTGTATTTTTTGTAACTCATTTCAATGTGCATTGATATAAACAAAGGGCAAAATGGTGAAGTCTTCCAATGTATTAATGATTTCTTAATCACCGTGTAAAGTTGGAAGTGCCCATCTAATATGAGACGGAGGGATTATAGTTTATGTATTGTTATAAAATTAGTAAAGATTGTTATATTATATTTTGCTCATAAGTGAGCTAATATAGAAACTTATTTGTCATTTGTCTTTTTAATTTCAATTTTAAATAGCAAATAAATGTAGCGATAAGATTGAGAGTAGAAATGAAGCATATCTTTCTAAATTTAAGTAAAAATAAACAGAGTAGAAGTAACATTAGGGTTATCGATAGAACGATTCATTCGGTTATTTTTAAAAAAATTATATCATTCAATTTTTGGGCTATTTTATAATATCTAACCAAAATTAAAATTTTAAAAGCATCCCAATCCTAATTTATGTGACACAAGCAGTACAAAAATTAGTCTTTTTTTTGTTGTCTTGTAGATATTTTAAGTTATAATTTATTGTAAATTATAGTACTTTTTATTAAAGTTTTGAATAACATATGTTACTTTTTATGTTTGAGAGTAAAACCAACTTTTTTTTATATGTCTTTTAATTTTATACTCCGTATGTGTTTTGTCCTTTTCCATTTTCAAAAACCAATACTCTCTCCGTCCCATATTAGATGAGAATCTTACTAAAAATATTTTTTTCATATTATTTGAGCACTTATTAAATTAGGATATAATTAATTAATTCTTTTCCATTTTACCCCTACAATTAATATGACCATTCCTATATTGTATGTGTATTTTTTGGAACTCATTTCAATGTGCATTGCTATAAACAAAGGGCAAAATGGCGAAATCTTCCAATGTATTAATGATTTCT
>NW_026028843.1:0-299 GCF_019186545.1 Solanum stenotomum | reverse complement strand
CAAGAACCGTGGGAGGAACGGGACGTATCTTATATCAAATGGAAATCATTTATAACACAAGATGACCCTAAAAATTGATAGAAACTTATATCTACGGATGAGAACCAACATACATACCCTCGAAAATTAGTGAGAAAAATCAGTTCCTTTGACACGTTTAGAAACACATGACAAGACACGAACACCTACCCCCACAAATAAGAACAGAACAATATCCTGATGATTAACCAGTGAACTAGCTAAAATTCAAGGCGAGCATAATAGCCACGAGCTCAAGAAGAGAACAGGGAAAACAGACT